>NC_143133.1:22739393-22890909 GCF_059928025.1 Delphinapterus leucas
TTCTATTTTTAGTTTTTAGTTTTTTAGTTTTTTTTTAACTGTTCTCCATAGTGGAGAACATTCCCACCAACAGTGCAAGAGGGTTCCCTTTTCTCCACACCCTCTCCAGCATTTATTGTTTGTAAATTTTTTGATGATGGCCATTCTGACCAGTGTGAGGTGATACCTCATTGTAGTTTTGATTTGCATTTCTCTAATGGTTAGTGATGTTGACCATCCTTTCATGTATTTATTGGCAATCTGTATATCTTCTTTGGAGAAATGTCTATTTAGGTCTTCTGCCCGTTTTTGGATTGGGTTGTTTGTTTTTTTGATATTGAGCTGCATGAGCTGCTTGTATATTTTGGAGATTAATCCTTTGTCAGTTGCTTCATTTGCAAATATGTTCTCCCATTCTGAGGGTGGTCTTTTGCACATATGTTTTTGAATTAGTGTTTTTGTTTTCTTTGGGTAAATACTCAGAAGTGAAATTGCTGGATGATATGGTAGTTCTATTTTTAAGTTTTTGAGGAAGCTTCATACTGTTTTCCATAGTGGCTGCACCAATTTACAATCCCACCAATAGTATATGAGGGTTCCCTTTTCTCCATATCCTCTCTAGCACTTGTTATTTCTTGTCATTTTGATGGTAGCTATTCTGACAGACATCTTTTCATGTGTCTGTTGGCCATCTGTATGTCTTCTTTGGAATAATGTCTATTCAGATCCTCTTCCCATTTTTAAATGGATTGGGGTTTTTTTTGGTATGGTATTGAGTTTCATGAATATTTTTATATATTTTGGATATCAAACCCTTATTGGATATGTTATTTACAAATATCTTCTACCATTCAGTAGTCTGCCTTTTCATTTTGTTGATGGTTTTCTTCAAAAAGCTTTTGGTTTGACATAGTACTACTTGTTTCTTTTTATGTTTGTTTTCCTTGCCTGAGGAGATACATCCAAAAAATATTGTTAAGACTGGTGTCAAAGAAAGTACTGCCTATGTTTTTTTCTAGAAGTTTTATGGTTTCAGGTCTTACATTTAAGTCTTTAATCCATATTGAGTTTATTTCTGTATATGGTATGAGAAAGTGCTCCAGTTTGATCCTTTTGCATATAGTTTTCCAAGCACAATTTATTAAAGAGGCTGTCTATTCCCCATTTTATATTCTTGTCTCCTTTGTCATAGATTAATTGACCATCTAAGTGTGGTTTATTTCTGTGTTCTCTATTCTGTTCCATTGTTCTATGTGTCTGTTTTTGTGCCAGTACCATAATATTTTGATTACTGTAGCTTTGTAGGACTGCATGAAATCAGGGAGCATGATACCTTCAGCTCTGTTCTTTCTCAAAATTGTTTTGGTTATTTGGGGTCTTTTGTAATTCCACGCAAATTTTAGAGTTATTTGTTCTAGTTCTGTGAAAAATGTCATTGGTATTTTGATAGGATTTGCACTGAATCTGTAGATTGCCTTGGGTACTCTGGAGATTTTAACAATATTAATTCTTCCAATCCATGAGCACAGTATATCTTTCCATTTGTTTGTGTAATCTTTAATTTCTTTCATCAATATCTTAGTCTTTGGAGTACAAGACTTTTGCTTTCTTGGTTAGATTTATTCCTAGGTATTTTATTCTTTTTGATGCAATTGTAAAGGGAATCCTTTTCTTAATTTCTCTGATAGTTCATTATTAGTGTCTAGAAATGCAACTGATTTTTGCACTGATTTTGTATCCTGAAACTTTTTTGAATTCATTTATTAGTTATAATAGTTTTTTTGGTGGAGCCTTTAGGGGTTTCTATATAAAGTATCAAACAGTGACAGTTTTGCTTCTTCCTTTCCAATTTGGATTCCTTTTATTCCTTTTTTTTTGTCTAATTGCTGTGGCTCAGACTTCTGATACTATGTTGTGAGAGGGTCATATCTTTGTCTTGTTCCTGATCTTAGAGGAAAAGCTTTTAACTCTTCACGGTTGGTTCTGATGTTGGCCGTGGGTTTGTCATATACGGCCTTGATTATGTTGAGGTACATTCCCTCTCTAACCACTTTGTTGAGAGTTTTTATCATAAATGGATGTTGAATTTTGTCAGAAGTTTTTTCTGCATCTAGTGAGATGATTATGTGATTTTTATCCTTTATTTTGTTAATGTGGTGTATAACACTGATTGATTTGTGGATTTTGAACCATCCTTCCATCCCTGGTAAAAATCCCGCTTGATTGGGCTTCCCTGGTGGCGCAGTGGTTGAGAGTCTGCCTGCTGATACAGGGGACACGGGTTCGTGCCACGGTCCGGGAAGATCCCACATGCCACGGAGCGGCTAGGCCCGTGAGCCATGACCGCTGAGCCTGCGCGTCCGGAGCCTGTGCTCCGCAACGGGAGAGGCCACAACAGTGAGAGGCCCGCGTACCACAAAAAAAAAAAAAAAAAAAAAAAAAAAAAATCCTGCTTGATCATGGTGTATGATCTTTTTAATGTATTGCTGAATTTTGTTTGCTAATACTTTTTGAAGATTTTTGCATCTATGTTCATCAGTGATACTGGCCTGTAATATTCCTTTTTTTGTGGTGTCTTTGTCAGGTTTTGGTATCAGGTTGATGCTGGCCTCATAGAATGAATTTAGAAGTGTTCTCTTCAGTTTTTTGGAATAGTTCGAAAGAGATGTTAACTCTTCTTTAAATGTTTGGTAGAATTCACCTGTGAAGCCGTCTGGTCCTGGAAATTTTTTTGTTGGAATTTTTTGGATTACTGATTCAATTTCATTACTATTCTGTTCAGATTTTCTATTTCTTCCTGATTCAATCTGTGAGATTATACATTTCTAGGAATATATCCATTTCTAATAGTTTGCCCAATTTGTTGGCATATAGCTGTTCCTAGTAATCTCTTAGGATCCTTTGTATTTCTGTGATGCCAGTTGTACCTTCTCCTCTTTTATTTCTGATTTTATTTATTTGGGCCCTCTCTCTTTTATTCTTGATGAGTGTAGCTAAGGTTCATCAATTTTGTTTATCTTTTCCAAAAACCAGCTATTAGTTTCATTGATTTTTTTCTGTTGTTTTTTTAGTCTCTATTTCATTTATTTCTACTCAGATCTTTATTATTTCCTTCCTTTTACCGATGTTGGGTTTTGTTTGTTCTTCTCTTCCTAGTTCCTTTAGGTGTAAGGTTAGATTGTTTATTTGAGATTTTCTTGTTCCTGGGGTAAGCCTATATCTCTATAAGCTTCCCTGTTAGAACTGTTCTGCTGCTTCCCATAGATTTTGGAACGCTGCGATTCCATTTTCATTTATTTCAAGTATTTTTAAATTTCCTCTTTGATTTCTTCAATGACCCATTGGTTGTTTAGTAGCATATTGTTTAGCATTCACATTTTTATTTTTTGTGGTTTTTTTCTTTTAGTTGATTTCTAGTCTCAGTATTGTGGTCAGAATGCTTGCTACGATTTCAATTTTCTTAAATTTACTGAGACTTTTTTTGTGGCCTAGGATGTAGATCTATTTCTATTCTACAGAAACTTCCATGTGCTCTTGAAAAGAATGTGTATTCTGCTTTTGGATGGAATGTTCTATATATACATCTATTAAGTCCATTTTATATAATGTATCATTTAAGGCCAGTGTTTCCTTAGTGATTTTCTGTCTGGATGATCTGTCCATTGTCCCCTACTATTATTGTGCTACTGTCAATTTCTTCCTTTATGTCTGTTAATATTTGCTTTATGTATTTAGGTGCTTCTATATACTTACAGGTGTTTGCATATATACTTAAAAGTGTTATAGCTTTTTGTTGGATTGATCCCTTTATCATTATGTAAGCCCTTCTTTGTCTCTTGTTACAGTTTTTGTTCTAAACTCTATTTTGTCTAATATAAGTATTGCAATCCCAGCTTTCTTTTTGTTTCCATTTGCATGGAATATCTTTTTTCATTCCCTCACTGACAGTCTGTGTTTTAAATCTGAAATGAGTCTCTTGTAGGCATATATATTTGTGTCTTGTTTTTTAATCCATTCAACTCTATATCTTTTGATTGGAGCATTTAGTCCCTTTACATTTAAAGCAATTATTGATAGGTATGTATTTATTGCCATTTTTTATTGTTTTCTATTTTTTTGTAGTTCTTTGTTCTTTTCTTCTTCTCTTGCCCTCTTCCCTTATGATTTGATGACTATTGTTAGTATTATGTTTGGATTCCTTTCTCCATATTTTTTATGTATCTCTTATAGGTTTTTGGTTTGTGGTTACTATGAGGTTTATATATAACAACATTTATATATGCTTATTTTAAGCTGATGATCTCTTAAGCTCAAATACCTTCTAACAGCCTTATATTTTTACCCCCCCCAGATTTTATGTTTTTGATGTCATATTTTACATCTTTTTATTTTATGTATCCTTTAATTACTTATTGTAGATATAGATCATTTTACTACTTTTGTCTTTTAACCTTCCTACTAGTTTACATGTGATTAATTCACTACCTTTGCTATATGTTTGCTTTTATCAATCAGATTTTTCCTTTCATACTTTTCTTATTTCTAGTTGTGGCTTTTTCTTTTCTGCACAGTAAAGTGCCTTTAACATTTCTTGTAAGGCCAGTTTAGCAGTGATGAACTCTTTCAGCATTTGCTCATCTGTAAAACACTTTGTCTCCTTCAACTGTGAAATTTAACCTTAATGGGTAGAATATTCTTGGTTGTAGGTTTTTTCCTTTTGGCACTTTGAATTATCATGCCACTCTCTTCTAGCCTGCAAAGCATCTGCTGAAAAGTCAGCTCATGGTCTTAGGGCAGTTTCCTTGTACATAACTAGTTGTTTTTTCTCATGCTGATTTTAAGATTCTCTCTTTTAGTTAAAATGTGTATTGGTGTGGATATCTTTGACTTCATCTTCTTGGGGACCCTCTGTGCTTCTTGAAACTGGATGTCTATTTCCTTCCCAGGGTTAGGGAAGTTTTCAGCTATTTTTCCTTTCTTTTTTTTTTCTTTAATATTTATTTATTTGGCTGCATTGGGTCTTAGTTGTGGGATCTTCACTGAGGCATGTGGGATCTTTCATTGCAGCACACGGGCTCTTTGTTGCAGCACGCGGGCTTCTCTCTGGTTGTG
The DNA here is from genome assembly GCF_059928025.1 of Delphinapterus leucas. Lineage (NCBI taxonomy): Eukaryota > Metazoa > Chordata > Mammalia > Artiodactyla > Monodontidae > Delphinapterus > Delphinapterus leucas. The sequence goes on from NC_143133.1 coordinate 22,744,485, forward strand.
GTGTGCAGGCTCCTCTCTAGTTGTGGCGCATGGGCTCCAGAGCGCATGGCTCAGTAGTTGCGGCATGCAGGCTCTCCAGTTGTGGTGTGCGGACTCTAGAGTGCACAGGCTTAGTTGCCGCATGGCATGTGGGATCTTAGTTCCCCAACCAGGGATCGAACCCGTGTCCCCTGCATTGGAAGGTGGATTCTTAACCACTGGACCACCAGGGAAGTCCCCAGCTATTTTTTCTTAAAAAAAGTTTTCTGCTGTCTTCTCGTCTCTTCTTCTTCTGGGACCCTATAATGTGAATGTTAATATGCTTGATGTTGTCCCAGAAGTCTCTTAAGCCATTCTTATCAAAACAATTTTTTTCTATTTTCTGTTCAGCTTGGGTGATTTCCACTACTCTGTCTTTCAGATTGCTGATCTGTTCTTCTGTATCGTCTAATCTACTGTTGATTTCTTCTAGTATATTTTTCATTTCATTTATTGTATTCTTCAGCTCTGATGGGTTCTTTCTTATATTTTCTAATTCTTTGTTGTAGTTTTCACTGTGTGCATCCATTCTTCTCCTGAGATCAGTGAGCATCTTTATGATCATTACCTTGAGCTCTTTATTGGGTATATTGCTTATCTCCATTTTGGTCAATGTTTTTACCTGGGATTTTGTCTTGTTCCATCATATGGAACATATTCCTTCATCTCCTCATTTTGTATAATTCTCTGTTTTTTTTTTTTCTTCTATGTATTAGATAGTGGTGTTATGTCTTCCAGTCTCGGAGAAGTAGCCTTATGTAGGAGACATCTTATGGGGACCAGCAGAAAGCTCCCTGCTGGCCACCTAAGATAGATGTTACAGAGGTGTCTCCTATGTGGGCTGTATGTGTGCCCTTCTGTTGTATCAGGGCTGACTATCGTGGCTATGCTGGTAGGTGGAGCTGGTTCCTGGCCCAGCTGGTTGCCAAGGGCCTGCGGGTGGGCAGGGCAAGTCTCCCATGATAATGGGCTAGAAGGTGGATTCCAAAACGGCGCTTGCCAGTGCCCGTGTCAGCACTGTACAATGACATCTCAAAGACGGCTGTTGCCAGAGTCTCATGGGGAGTCTCAGCTGCCTTTTGCCTCTCTGGAAGGCTCTCCAATATCAGCCAGTGGTTCTGACCCATGCACTTCTCAAATTACTGCCTCAACACTGGGACTTGGACTGTGTGAGATTTTGTGGGTGCCCTTTGTGCATGTCCTTTAAACACAGAGTCTCATTATCCTATAGAACTTTGGCTCTCCTGAATGTAAGCTCTGCTGGTTTTCAAAATCTGACTTTCTAAGGGCTTGTCTTCATAGTGCAGAACCCCTGGGCTGGGGAGCTTGATATGGGGCTCAGACCTCTCACTCCTTGGGGAGGGGTGGAACTCCTGTTTGTGGGTCATCAACCAGGGGGTGTGGGTCTTGACTAGATAGCATCTCTGCCCTTCCTACCCATCTTGTTGTAGCTCCTTCTTTATATCTTCAGTTGTGGAAGATCTTTTCTGCTACTCTTCAGGTTGTTCTATAGATAGTTGCTCTGTAAGTAGTTGTAATTTTGGTGTGCCCATGAAAGGAGGTGAGTTCAGGGTCTTCGTACTCCATCATCTTGAGATCTCATTTATTTTTTGAAGGTTTTTTCCCCTCATTTTATTTACCTTCAGTATCCTCCTACCCTTCTTTCTCCCCTTCTTCTTGCTTATTTCTTCTACTCAGCTGAATATTCTAGTTGGCTCTTCCTATCTTTCCTTCCCCTTAGATCTTATCTTTCTTCTTCATCCATCTTACTTCATTTCATTCTCTTATTTTCCTCCTTTCAATGGTGAAAATATGTATTCAAAAATCCATCTTAAAATCATTTCTTGTGTGTTCACTGCTTTATTCTTAAAGTAAGAAATTTTTTTTTATCTCCCTGAAAATAAAATCCCCAAACTACACTTGAACTTTACTTTGTGATTCTAGATTGTTTTTTTTAAATTTACATTTACTATATTTAATAGGGAAAAAACCCAAACAAATCTATCCTATGATTAGACCTCGGAAGCAAATTCAGTACCTGTTAACTAACCTCTAAATCAACTACAATACATTGACTCAAATTATTGAATTAACTCTGATTTTGCAGGCTTGACTTGGCATTTTACATATTTATTCAATGTTCTGGAAATAAACATTAAAACACATAAAAGATATATTGAAACAGATGGCAGCTACTAATATTATGACTATGTATAGTGAAGAGGGAAGTTTATTTCTAGATAATAATTTATAAAGTTAAGTAGTAATATTTCTTATTTTTTACATTGCTTTTATGAACCAGATTTTGAGAGTGTCTATGAGAACAATGTTATATATTCACCCATTATTTCTGTCTTTTCAAAATATGCTTTTGTGCAGGAAGCTTGAATACTCAGTAATATTCTTTTTTTTTTCTTCTCAGTAATATTCTTAAATCATATCCTTTTTGTTAAACTCTTCATTGCTAGAATGTTTTTATTCATCATTATTCTATTTATAACTGATATAGTCTATTATTCCTATGAACATTTATATAAAATGATATAAAATAATACTTTATGTGCAACATGTCTAAAATGCTTTATCCTTTATGTGCAACACATCTAAAATGCTGTAATAATATCTAAAATCTAATCATAATAACCTAAATCAATATTCCAGTACCAAATTCAGAAAACCACATGTATTCTGGGCAAGCAAACACTCTCTGATATGCAAACTACTTTGGCCATGGAGGAGGTAATTGATCACTGCCACGTGCAGAGGTATTATTTACTGGTCTCCTCCAATCTAAGAACCCTAAGAACATAGATGTGTACTGTCAGAAATGGTCTGATTATTGAAAAATGGTACTTAAGTGTTCCAAAACTTTGAATATATTTAGCAGGATAATTCACAATTCTACGTGTCAGTGATTATCTTTAAAATATCACATCTTTTTCTAATTAAAAAAAAATTAAAATCACTAATAAATCTACCTCTCAGGATAAATTAATATTATGATGTAATCCCATCCCATTTTTACCAATAACTACATATACCTATGTATATGTAGATATATAGATGTATAAGTGAAATTAGAGCCATAAAGTAAAAATTAGAACTGTATCAATTATGATTAAAAATACAGAGTTTTGAATTTTGCCTTTTCCATTTAACAGTATATCATGAGCTTTCTCCTGTCACATTAACCATCCAAAACCAAAATTTTTAATGGATGCTGAATATTACATCAAATGGATATACTATAATTTATTCAACTGTTTTATACTACTGTTGTACATTTAGATTGTTTAAATTTTTTGTCTAATATAAATACTGCTCTGTGTATCAATACATATTTTTATAGCAAAGGAGTAACCATTTCTGCAGGAGAAAATAATTCTGCTTACTCTTCAGCAAACAAAACAGTTTCTGATTGGTGTCACACACTGAATTCCTAGGATAGTATGGAATTGATTAGGGCTACTCATGGCTGAGAGAAATGCATACTCTGAGATATTACGGTAGGGTGTCTGGATAGCCTCAATGGCACTTTCTTTGAGGTTCCATGAATTTGTGAATGCGGGGTAGGGGTGGGCTGGTAAGAAAGAAAGGAAGAGAATATGGAATACATGGGACCTCCCAGGATCCTGTATCAGCTAGAAAGGGTTATTATGACTTTCCCAGCCTTTCTACTGATCCTCACAACTGCAGCCAACTCAGGGTCCCATCGCCAACCCTGAGAAATGCCAAAAACTACAAAGGATACAAAAGAGAGAAAGACTGAACTCGCACTGTGTATTTTGTGCCACCAAGAGAATAATGACTGAAGATACCAGAATGCTGCAATTCTGAGTCTGAGATAAAGATAATATAACTTTACATTTGTATTATTGCTTATAATTCTCAAAAAGCTTTCACTTATCATCTCACCCGACCTTTAAAACAACTTAAGAGAGTCAGGGTAAGCACTATTATTGCCACTTTAAATTTAAGGAAAGTAAGGCTCAGATATGTGAAGTGACTTGCTAAACCCACACAGCAAATAAGAGGCAGAATAGGGGATTTAAACCCATATTTCCATATGGTATAAGCTGTCTTGTCTAGAAACAAGAAAATGAAAAATATCTTGACTAATATGCTTTCCAAGTATAATATCTTATACAGAAAAGTCTTTCAATTTTTTTAAGACTATGAAACAGACTTTCCTGTCACAAACCATGTCTTTTAAATCTTCCCACACTAATATTTTTGTATTGCTGAGGAAACATAGTGTGTTTTGTTCGTATGTTTATTTATTGATCTATATTCTCTCCCTCCCTTTCTGTGTGTTTATGTGTATATATTTATGTAATCTTTCTTGTGTATGAATTAGCCTTTCACTTATTTATCACAAAAAAAGCATTTAAAATGGAAGAAGCTTAGACCAAACTGATGAAAGTACAGCATTATAAGTTCACTCATTTATAGTATAGAGTATAGATTAAGGCTTGATATCCTGAGAGTCAAGGTCTTAAAAGTCCTCTATTGTGATTTTCCACAAGCAAGATTGTCTTTCACATTGACATGAAATGTGATTTTCTGTCCTCAGGCCAAGCTGGTAGGCAGATTGCTTTTATGTAATTCCTGTGAAGCTGGCAGGAGGTGACTCATATACATAAATGCCTCTTTCAATCAGGAAGAAGGTGTCAGAGGGCGGGTGGGTGGTGTCTGAATGACTAAGTTTTAAGATGTTAGGGGTACTGAAAAAAATCTCCTAAAATGAGAGTTTCTAGGGAGATGCACACATGAGGATCTGGATCACGTCAATGAATCAAAGGAGAACTTTGAAAAGATTTTACTACATTGTTTGAATCTCAGTCTTTACTTCATAACTCAGTGAAAAGAGAAATTCCCTCAACTACTCATAAATTAAAAATAGCTCAGATTTTAAACAAGCTCTTGGAATGAGACTTGATTCCAAGAGGCTCAAATTGAAATATTAAGTACATTGTATGAAAGGGACAGAGGAGTTATGGGTATGAAAAAGTCACGAGAAAGTCACAGAAATTTTTAGAAATAGCCACAGTAGAGGAAGAGTACGTTCCTGAGAAAATAACTGACTACTCACTATCTCATTCAAGTAAAATCAGACTTTCCTACAGATGGTAGTGCTATGGAACAGAATAAAAGTCTCTGTTGAAATCCCTGAAAGGATTTCAGATAAATGCAAAGTAACAGTATGGCCAAGTATCTAGGTGGTAGTCCATAATAGCCGATGTTCTCAGTAAATGCGCAGTGGAACAGATAAAAGCCAATACAGTAATTGAACTCCTAGGAAAAGCTGAACAGGTTGACAGAGTGAAATTCTTCATTTCATGGCTTTACGTTCTGGTTTTCTCACAAGGCCATGTTCTATATCTGTTGTTTTTTCCTCTAAAAAATTTATAGGGGGGCAGAGCAGAAAACAACAAGGGTGGCGCATGTACCAAGTTGTTGACAGGAACCAAGAGCGATCAATGTGAGTGGGAGTAGGATCCTGGATTAAACAACGTTACCAACAAAAGGCTGCAATGCTTTTTTCACTCACTTATCACTCTGTGTGTTATGCTGGTTCACTGGCTTTCCCTATATTATAACATCCATTTATTATTTTCAGGGACCATATAACTACTTTCAATTATAGCACCAGAACAGTCTCTATTAGTACTTTTCCCACCTTCGTATCTGTTTAAGATTATATATGAATTCTAAATTTCTTCGGTAGTTCTGGACTGTTGTCTAAACTTTTCTAACAGACTTTTAAAAAATTTTATTTTGGAGTTTTCCTGAAGTGGTGAATTTCTGAGACAGCTCAAAGTATTATTGCAGAAGACTTTGGATATGGTCCACTACTGTCAATAAAGATTTCAGAAAATACAGAATCTTAATTCTGCAGCAAATCTATAGCAAACTTTATTCCAGTGTTAAGAAGCAATCATTATTTTCCACAGCCTGATTTTTATATGAGTTGCTTTAAAGAATGTATAATCGATTTTCCGTGCAGGGTTGCTAAGAAAAAATTCCTATGGAACTGTTAAAAAGGCAGTTGACCTTTGTTTGTTTTAGTGTAGCATGAGGAGTCTATCTTCTAAAGTTAAAAGTGAGTTTGTATGATTTACCTGAATGAGGGTTTTGTTATTATTGCAGGCTTATCATAATTTACTTTTATAATTTCTGTTTAATGTAATGGCTCTTAAAAAAGCCAACATACTACAGAAATTGTCATGCTTGCATTTCTCAAAGATGTCACACTGTCATTAAGATTTCTGAGAGAGATTTGAAAATGACCAAAACCAGGAATCATATATTCAAAACGACTGAGAAAAACATGTTGATTGAGCCTATGAATCTGGCAGTAGACCATGGTACAAAAAGTGGCATTTAGGCCACAAGTCCAGCTCAAACCTAGCAGGTTGCATATATTATTGTTCCTAAAGATAGGGAGATAGTTGGGGGAAGTAAGATCGAATAGTTAAAACTTAAAAAGGCAGAGTCAGACTAGTCATACAGGGTTTTACCCCTGCTCTTCCATTTACAAGCGGTATGACCTTGATAAGTCTGAGTCGCAGTCTACTTTTTTGTAAAATCATACCTCCTTTATGAGAATGCAATGAAGAATGATTGAAACAATTCATGGAAGCACTAGATCAAATAATCAGCCTTGGGGAGGGATAAATTAGGAGTTTGGGAATAACACATACACACTACTATATACTTATAAAATAGTTAACCAACAAAGACCTACTGTATAGCACAGGGAACTATACTCAATATTCTGTAATAACCTATAAGTGAAAAGAATCTGAAAAAGAATATACATATAAAAGAATATATATATATATAAAACTGAATCACTTTGCTGCACACCTGAAACACAACACTGTAAATCAATTATACTTCAATTAAAAAAAAAAAACCAAAAAAATCCCCGCAAAACAAATAAAAACAAATAACCTAAACTACATAACAGGTCTTCAAAAATGCTAGTTCCTTTTTTCTCTCCCTATTCCTGATAAATGCTTCAACAACAACAAAAGGCAAAGCAGCACCCCCAAGATACATTTGGAAGTGGGTCCAATGGTGTTGGTGTAGTGAAGGAGGTGTTTTAAGTACCTCTCATCAAACTGCATTTATAGCCAGTTCTAATTAAAGCTAACATTTATTGAGCAATGGGCACTTAATGTTTACTAGGCTCTGTGCTAAGGATGGACAGTCTCATGTAACCTATTCAGCAACTCATTGTTATTGGATTATCTCAATCTATTCAACAAGTAGATACTATTAATTCATTACACACATAAGGAAACTGAGGCACACAGAGGTTAAGTAAATTAAGCAGAAATTAAAAACTGAATTTTAGGGCTTCCCTGGTGGCACAGTGGTTGAGAGTCCGCCTGCCGATGCAGGGGACACGGGTTCGTGCCCCGGTCCGGGAAGATCCCACATGCCACGGAGCAGCTGGGCCTGTGAGCCATGGTCGCTGAGTCTGTGCGTCCGGAGCCTGTGCTCCTCAACGGGAGAGGCCACAACAGTGAGAGGCCCGCATACCGCAGAAAAAACAAAAAAAACTGAATTTTAATTTAGTTTAAAAAAAGAATATGGGGTATTCCTTTGCAAGAGGACTTATGTGATTTGGGGATTATATGTTCATAGCACTAAATCCACCTTAACTTTAAAAGCATGTATTGAAAACATTAATAAAATGTACCACAAGTCCATGAAGAAAAGCTTCGTGGTGTTGGAAGACAATTCTCCATGGTATTCTTGCATGCCTGCATGTCTTGTGAGCAGAGGCATTGACTGCCCTTGCTTGGAGCCGTCTTTTCAAGGATGTTTATAGAACAGACAGCTTTGTAAAACAGAGATAGTATCTTCCTTCAGAGCAAAGGGCAAGTTGCTTACTTTCCCGTATAAACAAGATCTTATCTACCTCCCCCGCCCCTGCCATGCAAAGGTCATGCAGGATACCACCCATTATAAAAGATTCGGGCTCCTCAACATTAGGGTTCCTCTCCTGTAATGCAACCCACTGTATGTGCAGGTGTGAATCAACTAGACCTTTTCACATCACCCTGTAGGAAGTGGGACTTGGAGAACCAGCTCAAATGTGATACTCTGGCTGTTACTGCTGCTGTGAGTAATAATATACTTTCTCTCTGACTCAGAAATCTTGTACCTTCTAATAGCATCCCTGAGACTGTGGCAGGCTGACTTGCTGGCTTGCAAACAGGATGAAATCTCTGACCCTTCCTAGTTCTTAACAAGTGGAGAAGGGAAAATTGCAAACATGCAAGAACAGGAAAAGATCCAGTTTATTTAAGGTGCTATCTAAAGCAACTAAACAAGGATGTACGTGGGAAAAATAATCATTCCTGAAGGCCATGTTTCACGATGAACCAGAGGGGCTTTGGGATAGAAATGTGTGTGTGTGTGCATACAGAAAAACAGGAAAGGGCAAAGAAAACATATTGCCTGAAACTATGGAAAACTAATAAATATACGTGACTGTAAACAGCTTTCTAAAGACAGGTACACTGTGCTGCACATGATTTATATGTTTGCTCCTGGCTTGAAAATGATTCACAAAAGCTGTTAAATTCTTTTGATGTTCAAAGCTGCAGGAAATAGTTTCATATCTATATTCTCATGAAGCCAGTAGGCTGGTTTATAACTTTACGCAACTATTTTTTTCTGGCAAATTGAGCGGAGAAAGAAGGGTTAATTTACTATGAATTATAATTCATAGTTAATAAATTGTTAACAGGCAACAGTAAGTAAAGCTTAATGGGGATATAGCAAAGAGGCATTTTTTTCACTTTAATTGTACTTCATTAACAGAGTTCATCCTCTGGGGGGCAGGCAATAATGAGACCATAACAGTCCTTGACTGTGGATCTTGCTAAGTCTGTTTTAAAGAAACAAACAACCTAATTTAAAAATGGGCAGAAGACCTGAATAGACATTTTTCCAAAGAGGAAATGCAGATGGTCAACAGGCACATGAAAAGATGCTCAACATCGCTAATCATCAGGTAAATGCAAATCAAAAGCACAATGAGATACCACCTCACACCTGTCAGAATGGCTAGTTCATCAAAAGGAACATAAATAATGAATGTTGCAAGGATGTGGAACCCTTGTACACTGTTGATGGGAATGTAAATTGGTGCAGCCACTGTGGAAAACATTATGGAGGTTTCTCAAAAAACTAAAAATAGAGCTACCATATGACCCAGCAATTCCACTCCTAGGTATATATCTGAAGAAAAAAAAACACCAATTTGAAAAGATACATGCACCCCAATGTTCATAGCAGCATTATTTACAATTGCCAAGATATGGCAACAACCTAAGTGTACATCAGCAGATGAATGGATAAAGAAGACATGGTACATATATACAACGGAATACTACTCAACCATAAAAAGAATGAAAATTTGCCATTTGCAGCAACATGGATGGACTTGGAGGATATTATACTAAGTGAAATAAGTCAGACAGGGAAAGACAAATACCGTACATTATCACTTATAAGTGGAATCTAAAAAGTACAACAAACTAGTGACTAAAACAAAAGAGAAGCAGACTCACAGATATAGAGAACAAACTAGTTGTTACCAGTGGGGAAAGGGAAGGGAGAGGGGCAATATAGCAGTAGGGGATTAAGAGGTACAAACTATAATGTACAAAATAAGCTACAAGGACATACTGTATAACATGGGGAATATAGCCAATATTTTATGATAACTATAAATGGAGTATAACCTTAAAAAATTGTGAATCACTCTGTTGTACACCTGTAACTTACATGATATTGTACATCAACTATACTTCAAGTGAAAAAAACCAACCAAACCAAAACAAAACAAAACAAAAAAAGCAACAAATTACTGGCCAGCACAGATGTAGCTCTTAACCCCAGCTGCAATTTTCTGCAAGCCAGACAAGTGCAAGGTGCTGAGGAGGTGGTTCAAGATGGCAGCATAGTAAGATCCTGAACTCACCTCCTCCCACAGACACACCAAGTCTACAGCTACATATGGAATAATTCCCTCTGAAAAAGACCTGAAAACTAGCTGAACTGTTCCTCCGCAACAAAGGATAAAAGAGCCACACTGAGATGGGTAGGAGAAAGAGAGATGCAGTCTCACCAAACGTGCCCCCCTCCCATCCAGTGCAGCAACCTACAGTTGGGAGGGAGCTCACAAAAATGGCACTTCTCCTTGAGGAGCCAGAGGTTTGTGCCACATGTCAGGCACCCCAACCCCTGGGATCTTCACTGGAAAGACAAGCTCCCCAAACATCTGGCTTTTAAAACCAACAAGGTTTATGTCCTAGAACCCCACAGAGCTGTAGGGAACTGAGATTCTGCTCTTAAAGTGCTCATGCACAGACTTACTGGCCCCAGGACCCAGCACAAAAGCAGCTAGATCACATGTGAAAGAGATTCATTTGCTAATCTTAAAGCATCTGTTGGAGGGGCAGGGGCCTGGAGGGACTCTCCCTGGGCACTGGCAGGTGTCATTTGTTCACTCTCTTTCTTCCTTGCTAGCTCTGGCAGGCATGTAGTCACAGCTCTCTAGGCTGCCCCACTAAAGCCAGCAAGCATGTCCTGCCCCTGAGCTCTCCTGCTCTTGCTAAAACTGGCTGGTTATGTCCCAGCCCTGTGTTTTCCCATTGCCTTGATAAAACTGGCAGGCATGCCCCAGCCCTGTACTCTCCTGCTGCCTTGCTAAAGCCAATAGGCAAGTGCAGGCCACACAGGGGACACCCCTTGAACATCAGATTGACCTAATAGATATATATGAAACATTCTATCCAAAAGCAACAGAATACACATTTTATCTTCTCAAGTACACATGGAACATTCTGCAGTATAGATCATATGCTCAGCCACTAAACAAGTCTAAATAAATTTAAGAAGACTGAAATCATATAAAGCATATTTTCCAACCACAATACTATGAAACTAAAAGTCAATTACAGAAAGAAAACTGGAAAAATCACAAATATATGGAGATTAAACAACATGCTACTGAACAACCAATGTGTTAATGAAGAAATCAAAGAAGAAATGAAAAAATGCCTTGAGACAAATACAACACACCAAAATCTCTGGAATGCAGCAAAAACAGTTCTAAGAAGGAATGTCATAGCAATACAGGCCTACCTCAAGAAACTAGAAAAATCTCAAATAAACAAACTAACTTTACACCTAAAAAAACTAGAAAAAGAAGAACAAATGAAGTACAAAGTTAGTAGAAGGAAGGAAATAACTAAAGTCAGATTGTAAACAAATAGAGACTAAAAAGACAGTAGAAAAGATCAATGAAGCTAAGAGCTGGTTCTTTGAAAAGAAACAAAATTGACAAACATTTAGTGAGACTCACTAAGAAAAAAAGAGAGAAGGCTCAAATAAATAAAATCAGAAATGAAAGAGGAGAAGTTACAACTGATACCAATAAATACAAAGGATCATAAGAGACTACTATGAACAATTATAGGCCAACAAATTGGACAACCTAGAAGAAATGAAAAAATTTCTAGAAACATACAATCTTCCAAGACTGAATCATGAAGAAATAGAAAATTTGAAATGACTGATTGCTAGTAAGAAGACTGAATCAGTAATCAAAACATCCCAACAAACAAAAGTCCAGGATCAGATGGTTTCACTGGTGAATTATACCAAACATTCAAAGAAGATTTAATACCTTTCCTTCTCAAACTCTTCAAAAAGCTGCAGAAGAGGGAATGCTTTCAAAACTTGTTTTATGAGGCCAGCATTACCCTGATACAAAAACCAGACAAGGATACCACCAAAAAATAAAATTACAGGCCAATATCTCTGATGAACATACATGCAAAAATCCCCAACAAAAATATTAGCAAACCAAAGAATACAACAGTACATTAAAAGAATCATACACCATGATCAAGTGGGATTTTTACCAGGGATGCAAGGATGGTTCAACATTCACAAATCAGTCAATGTGATACACCACATTAAGAAAATAAAGGATAAAAGTCATGTGATTATCTCAATAGATGCAGAAAAATGTTGACAAAATTCAACATCCATTTATGATAAAAACTCTCAAAAAAGTGGACATACTCAATGGTGAGAAGCTGGAAGCCTTTCCTTTAATATCAGGAGCAAGACAAGGATGTCCAGTCCCACCACTTTTATTCAACATAGGATTGAAAGTCCCAGCCAGAACAATTAGGTGAGGAAAAAATAGAAAAAGTCATCTAAATTGGAAAGGAAGAAGTAAAACTGTTACTCTTTGCCAGTGACATATTATATATAGACAACCCTAATGACTCCATCAGAAAACTGTTAGAATAAATGAATTCAGTAAAGTTGCAGGACATAAAATTGACACACAAAAATCTATTGTATTTCTATACACTAATAATGAACTATCAGAAAGAGAAATAAAGGAAACAATTCCCTTTGCAATTGCATCAAAAGAATAAAATCCTAGTAATAAATTTAACCAGGAAGATAAAAGACCTGTACATTGAAAACTACAAGATATTAATGAAAGAAATTGAAGAAGACACAAATAAATGGAAAATTAGTCTGTGCTCATGGATTGGAAAAATTAAAATTGTTTACATGTCCACACCACCCAAAGCAATCTAAAGATTCAGTGCAATTCCTATCAAAATTGCAATGGAATTTTTCAAACAAAGAGAGCAAACAACTCTAAAATTTGTATGGAACCACAAAAGACTCTAAATAGCCAAAGCAATCTTGAGAAAGAACAAAGTTGGTAGTGTCATGCTCCCTTATTTCAAACTATATTACAAAGCTATAGTAATCAAAACAGTATGGTATTCCGTAAGCACAGACACATAGATAAATGGAACAGAATGGAAAGCCCAGAAATAAACCCACCCATATATGGTGAATTAATTTACAACAAAGGAGCTAAAAATATACAATGGGGAAAGGAAAGTGTCTTCAATAAGTGGTTTTGGAAAATGAACACTGACGTGCAAAGGAATGAAATTAGACTAATATTTTACATCATTCACAAAAATTAACTCAAAGTGGTTAAGGACTTGCATGTAAGACCTAAAACCATAAAGTTCCTAGAAGAAAACAGGCGGTAAGCTCCTTGACATTGGTCTTGCTGATGATGTTTTTGGATTTGATTCCAAATGCAAAGGCAACAAAAGCAAAAGTAAGCAAGTGGGACTACATCAAACTAAAAGGCTTCTGCACAGCAAAGGAAACCATCAACAAAAGGAAAAGGTAACCTACTGAATGGAAGAAAATATTTGCAAATTATATACCTGATAAGGGGTGCATACCCAAAATATATAAAGAACACATACAACACTATAACAAACAAAAAAACCACTCAAAACAATCCAATTAAAAAACAGAGGATCTGGGCTTCCCTGGTGGCGCAGTGGTTGAGAGTCCACCTGCCGATGCAGGGGACACGGGTTCATGCCCTGGTCCGGGAAGATCCCACATGCCACGGAGCAGCTGGGCCCATGAGCCATGGCCGCTGAGCCTGCGCATCCGGAGCCTGTGATCCACAACAGGAGAGGCCACAACAGTGAGAGGCCCGTGTACCACAAAACAAACAAACAAACAAACAAACAACAACAACAAAAAACCCCCAGAGGATCTGAATAGACATTTTTCCAAAGAAGACATACAGATGGCCAATAGGCAGATGAAAATATGCTCAATATCGCTAATTATTAGAGAAATGCAAATCAAAACTATAATGAGGTGTCATCTCACACCGGTCAGAATGGCCATCATCAAAAAGTCTACAGATAATAAATGCTGGAGAGGGTGTGGAGAGAATGGAACCCGCCTACACTCTTGGTGGGAATGTAAGTTGCTACAGCCGCTATGGAAAACAGTATGGAGGTTCCTTAAAAAACTAAAAATAGAGCTACCATATCATCCTGCAATCCCCCTACTGGGCATATATTCAGACAAAACTATGATTTGAAAAGATATTACATGCACCCAAATATTCATAGCAGCACTGTTTACAATAGCCAATACATGGAAGCAACCTAATATCCATCAACAGATGAATGGATAAAGAAGATGTGATATATATATTTACAAAATATATAAACTTATATATTTTATAAATATATACATTTACAAAATATATAAACTTATATATTTTGTAAATACATATATTTGTAAATAACTTATATGCACTTATTTACAAAACAGAAATGGACTCACAGATGTGGAGGGCAGGCTTGTGGTTACCAAAGGGAATAGGGGGATAGATGGATTGGGAGTTTGGGATTGGCATATACACAGTGCTATATATGGGGTGGGTAAGCAGCAGGGGTCTGCTGTGTAGCACAGGGAGCTACACTCAGTGTCTTGTGGTAGCCTATAATGGAAAAGAATAAAACAAAAGGGAAAAAAAAGCACAAATTACTACACACGTAACAAGTCTCACCTGTTATATATGAAAGATCTTGTCATATATATATATATATATTTGATTTAGAAATAAGTAAATTTATTTATGTAAAACTAAACAGCATATTTTTATAATTCAATGTACTTTTATATCTACAGATAACACATAATATACTACTTGCATGCATCATTTAAAAAAACTGCATTTTATATGTACGTAATTGTGATGAATATGGAGAATAACGAATGCATAAGCGCAAAAAACCTTCCATAAGGTTTTTAAAAAATATATTTAAGGTAGTATAATTTTTTTTCATATTAATGAATTAGATTTTAATTATAACCATGAATAAATCTCAAAAATATAGTATTGAGTGAAGAAACTGCAGAATGATTAATAGACGATGATACCATTCATATAAAATCTAAAAAGAGAAAATAATATGTTGTTTATATATATATACATACATAGTAGAAAATATAAAAGCTTGTTTGGGAATGATACACACCAATTTCAGGATAGTGGTTACCTCTGGGGGAAATGAGGAAGAAGGGGAAAGGAATTGGGAGGGGGTGCTTTTCCCTGTATCTGAAATATTTTATTTTTTCCACAGTAACAACAAAAAGATTTAAATCAGATACAGCAAAAAGGTAATATCTGTTTAAGATGTTGAGTACTTGAATATGCCAAATTATTTTCTTTATAGTTTAAAAAGTTAAAGAAATGCTTATTCACTGTAGAATTAAGAATGAAATAAAACTCACATGCAATCTCACCATAGTGAGATTTAAATCTAACTGACTGAAACAAGTTCCAAACCTTTATCAGAGGCCATTCTCAGTTAAGCGATACTGTGTTTAAGGGCTGTCAAGTTGAATTAGTTTTTAGAAGATAAGGCAGTATAATTTGTAGGAGAGAAAAGGAAATCAACATGTGAGTATGCAAAGCACAGTCTCCTTTAAACTTCTTCAAACTTTATTAGGTAGGTATTATCATCATCCCTACTTTAACGATGAGGAAACTGGGGTTCTGACAGGTTGAGTAACTTGTTCAGGTCTCAAGACTTGCATGGATCTGAGATTTGAGCACAAGTTTGCTTTAGTCCAAAACCTCATTATCTTTTCATTTCAAATCTCTTCCTTGTGCGATAGAGAAAGATAGGTTCTAGGAAGATAAATTTATTCATGAGCCTGGATTCCTGTTTGGTTTTCCAAAGGGGTCATATTTCTTTTTTTTTCAATTAAACTCTTTCAGTTAATGTTCTTCCTTAGAGCAAAAAATTCATGTCCTCAGCAACCAGTCCTTCATTTGGTAAGATGGAAAAGACAAATTATTCATAATAATTCTTTAAATATCTGATATCCAAGAGACATTTATTGAGAGCGCCTATGTGTATTACTCTGTAGTAGGGACAGAGAAGGACATGAAAAAATGTATGCCAGATAATCTTACCATGAGGAGCCTATAATCTGATGGAAAAGCATATATGTGAAATGGGAAATGGAGGACAGTTTGTGATCCAGAATGAGACTTTTATGAGTTAATTTAGGAAAAAGATGTATCTAAAAATAACAAGTGAGATAGAATTCATTCAGACTCTCAGCCATTTCTCTGACATCTAAATTTATCAGAGCTGTGACCTTAATGGTGAAGCGGCCCAGGGCGGGTCCTGTTTTATTCTCTTCTCTACTGTCTTTTCCTAGGTGATTTCATCCAGTGCCAGGACTTTAAACGCCATCAATATGCTAATGAGCTCTCGATTTATATCTTTCCGCCTGACCTCTCCCTGAACTCTAAGCCTGCATGCCCAACCTCCTGCACATCTCTGCTTGGACACCTAAAAAACATCATAAATAAGTCCGAAAGAGAACTCTTAATTTTTCTCCCTTAATAGTAACTAACAACAGGAGACAGGCACTGTCCTAAGTGCTTATAATTATTTAATTAAATTATTTAGTTTTTTAATCCTTAGGGCACATCTATGAATGGGTGCTATGATGGGTCTAATTTTACCCAAAAGGAAACTGAGGCACAGAGGCTAATTAACTGTCCAAAGCTAGTAGTGATGAAGATGCGATTCCAGCTCAGCCTGTGTCCACAGTGCCTGCCCTCACAGCCACTGCAGGATACTCCTCTTCTCTCTGAGGTCCCCAACTCAGGGTACACACCACTGTCAGGCCAAAATCTTAGGAGTTATCCTTGATTCAACCCTTTCTTGAAGCTCCCCACATACCATCCACTGGCAAGTTCTTTCAGTGATATCTCCAAAATAGATCTCAAACCTGCTGTTTTCTTACCTTCTTTCTTTCTTTTTTTTTTTTTTTTTTGCGGTACACGGGCCTCTCACTGTTGTGGCTTCTCCCATTGCGGAGCACAGGCTCCGGATGCGCAGGCTCAGCGGCCATGGCTCACGGGCCCAGCTGCTCCGCGGCATGTGGGATCTTCCTGGACCAGGGCACGAACCCGTGTCCCCTGCATCGGCAGGCAGACTCTCAACCACTGCGCCACCAGGGAAACCCCTTACCATCTTTCTTACCACCATTAGTACTCGCCTGTCTGGCAGTGGCCACCTACCTGGGTTCTCACCTTTCTTTATTTTTCTACAGTCCATTCTCCATACAGCCAGTGTGATTTTTTTTTTTAAAAAAAACCCTAAATCTCACCTTATTACTATGCCAAAGATCTCCAATGGCTGCTCCATGAAATTAGAATAAAACCCAAGCTCCTCTCGAGGAGGAAGGCAGGGGCCCACCTTTCTGAACTAATCTCATGGCAGGCTCCTTCGTGGCCACTGTGCTCCAGTCACACTGGCCTCCCTTTTTTCCCTCTTGACCACACGCAGCTTGTTCCACAGCATCCTCTGCATGGAATTCTCTTACCCTAGGTCTTTGATTCATTCCTCTTTCAGGTCTCAGTTCAAATATTACATCAGAGATGATTTTCCTATCCAGCTTCTCCCAAATCAGAACTCTCCTTGTACCCTCCCCCCCCGCTCCAGCCCCTGCACCTTCACCACTCTTGATCTCACAGAACCTGTTTTAGTTTTTTCATAGCTCTCTTATCTCTACCTGAGATTATCTGTTCATTTGTATACGTGTTTATTGTCTGTTTCTCCTCATCAGAGAGGTAAGATGTACATGGGCAGCGAACTTGTCTGTCTTGGCCACCACTACATCACCAGCTCCTAAAAGAATGCCTGGCACATAGTAGACA
The DNA here is from genome assembly GCF_059928025.1 of Delphinapterus leucas. Classification (NCBI taxonomy): domain Eukaryota; kingdom Metazoa; phylum Chordata; class Mammalia; order Artiodactyla; family Monodontidae; genus Delphinapterus; species Delphinapterus leucas. The sequence continues at coordinate 22,762,141 of NC_143133.1, forward strand.
CCAATCAATATTTTTTGAGTGGATAACCAAAAATGATCTCATTTTCCTCTAGCTGATTTTGTATCTCTCAGGTATTTAGAAGAACTAATTTTACTCATTTTAGAATTTTATCCCAAATGCTGCTCAAATATTCTCTCCTAGTGCATGGTGTGTTCATAGTAAAAAATAGCTTAAATTTATTGAGGGTCTACTGAAATTAGGCATTTGACATACACTGTCATCCTCACAGGTGGCAAACATGCTGTGAAGTAGGTATTGTTCTCATTTTAAAGTTATGGAAACTGATGATGAGAGAGATTAAGAAACTTGCCCTGGGTTACTCAGCTAGAAAGGGACAGAGTTGAGATATGGACCCAGGCTGATTTGTCTGACTTTAGGTCCCAAGCTATTTTCAACAGGAATATTATGTTCAGCTATGCAACTTACAAGAAAAAGTAAATAATCAGAAAGATGAAACGATAACAAGTTTTTCAGTCTATGAAAATGTGAAAGCCAAGAGGAGAATGGTTGAGGTCTACAAATGGTTGAGATTGAACAGAACGATCAAAGATTTCATAAGAGCTAGGGGCTGGGAAATTTATTTCACATTAAGAGTAAGCTTATAGGGACTTCGCAGTGGTTAAGAATCCGCCTGCCAATGCAGGGGACACGGGTTTGAGCCCTGGTCCGGGAAGATCCCACATGCCATAGAGCAACTAAGCCTGTGTGCCACAACTACTGAACCTGTGCTCTAGAGCCCGTGAGCTGCAACTACTGAGCCCATGCACCACAACTACTTAAGCCCGTGCACTTAGAGCCCGTGCTCCGCAACAAGAGAAGCCACTGCAATGAGAAGCCTGTGCACGGCAACAAAGAGTAGCCCCTCGCTGCAATTAGAGAAAGCCCGCGCGCAACAACGAAGACCCAACATAGCCAAAAAAAAAATTTATTAAAAAAAAAAAAAAAGTGGGCTTCCCTGGTGGCACAGTGGTTGAGAGTCTGCCTGCTGATGCAGGGGACATGGGTTCGTGCCCCGGTCCGGGAAGATCCCACATGCCGTGGAGTGGCTGGGCCCGTGAGCCATGGCCGCTGAGCCTGCGCGTCCGGATGCAACGGGAGAGGCCACAACAGTGAGAGGCCCGTGTACCGCAAAAAAAAAAAAAAAAAAAAAAAAGTAAGCTTACAATAACAGATGGTAAGAGTAATTATACAAATATTTTAAATGTTATGTTATAAATGTATAGTAAGTTATTCAGGGAAACCAGAGTGTCTTGGGATTATATCTCTCACCTGAAGAGGCAGAAGTGTATGGAATGTGAAATAAAAGGAAAAATGATAACTGACTAGAAAGACCTATAAATATAAGGAAAGTAAATCCTCCCTTTAATTACATGAATGAATGAAAGTAACTTATGACATGTTAATTGGGGGGAAAAAAGGGAGAGACTATCACCTGGTATCTGTATTTTTCTTTGTGAAGAGAGTATGCTACAGATCAATAACAAAAATAAACACCTTAATGGAAAACTAGATAAAAGGTAATTCCCAAAAGAGAAATGCAAATGGGCAATAAAAATATGTGATCAAGTTAATCTTTCACAATTAAATGAAGATAAAAATTTTAAAATTAATGAAATAAAATTTTTTACCTATCAGATTTTCAAACATTAAAGAATGACTAAATTCAGTGTGTAGTGGGACTTAGGGGAGACTATTTTTTTGCTTTCTTCTTTATAGTTTTCTACATTGTTTGATTGTTTTTATTACAAAGTGCATGTATTATTTACATACTTGAAAACGAAGAAAATTTATTTTTGTTTTGGACAAAATGAACAAACAAGCCTAGCCCACTTGAGCTGTAGTTTATTAGAGACAAATGTTTAAAGCTTCCTAAGAAGCTTTAAAGCTTTTCTTCATTCAAAAATACTCCACTTCTTAATGATTTTTAAAAATCATCTGGTGGGGTACCTCTGTTCCACCTATAATTCAGCCCAAACCTTTGTGATTTCTCTGATATCGTATTATACGCACATTCACTTAGACTTGAAACACAAAGAATATATCTCACACTTCTCTCTCTCTTTCTCCCCCACCCCACTTCCTGTCTTTCTTTGGTCCTTTTTTCCTCTCTCCTCTTCCCGTCCCCCCCAAAATACCACTTATCCTACTTCTTATAAAACTCTTGCTTATGGCGCTCTTTGCCTCTGGAGTCCTTTTTCCTGAAAGATCACAGAAGCAATGTACCTCTCATTACTTTACTTTGTTAAAATTATCCATTGTCTTCTTACTAGGCCATACTAAGCCATCCACTTATTGGAATCACTTCCTCAAATCCTCTGCTTCTTGTGCCTTCATGTAAAATCTACTTTATTCAACTCCACAAGAAGTTTCACATGTATACACATTGGCTAAAGTATTGTTGAAGAGTCTTGATGTATGGCTCAAAAATAAGTGATAATAAGAACTCTTCCAGCATTAGGTTGAAATCAGTCACAAAGTTATTAATTCTATTATGACCTCTTTCCATTATATATATGCTTATATAGAGTTATTATAAATATTTTTATACAAAATTATTTTAACATGCTTTCTTCACAGAAAGATAATAGGACCCATGTCTTTGTATTTTGCAGTAATATTGAATGCAGTTTTTCTAAACCAGTATTTCCCCAAACTTGCATGTCTGCCATCTATATTAGAATCATCTAGGTGAGCATATTAAACATAGATTCCTCTGCTCTCCCTAAATCTACCAAGTCAAAATCTGTGAGTGTGTGATTGGGAAATGTGCAGTTTCAACAAGCATTTTAAATGATTATTTTGCCTTTTCCGATTTGGAAACTCATGAAAATGGTCTCATCTTGAAAAGTGATTAAATACATCTAAATATCTCTGAGTGAAAGATTGTCAAGATGAAACTAGTGGCAAATTCTTGGACTGTTCCTTAAAAAAAAATACTAATAGCACCCTGCTTTTTGTTCATTTACAAGTTATATGTTGTACATGGTGACTTTAAAAGTATCTCTGTTTTAGGCGCATCAGCAATAAAAATAGAGTTATAAACTGTTGACTTCTGTTATACATGAGTGGCTTAAAGGGGTAGCTTAAGTAATGATTTTGCTCCTTAGAGGCATTCAGTTATAATAGAGAACCAGTGTGCAAATGTAATGTCTTAAAAAGGAAGATGTTCAGTGAATCACCTTCCTAGGGTGCCCTTGCTCTTGAAGATGTTAACATTGACATTGTATCAATTTCCAAGTACACAGCACTGAACACTGGCCTCTACTAAGGCTCTGTTATCCTGAAGGGTTGATGAAGAGCCTCCTGTCACTGGCATCCTTTAAAGATTGATCCCATTTAGGGAAATGGAAATTTTCTGAGTGCAATAAGCTACTGGGTCTTCACTGAGAATGGCGTTTGAGTATTCATTAGTTCTTGTGAAGGTGCAAGTGATAGTGATTTTGGAGATCTAATTCTAGCAATAAACTTCTAACAAGAATGAAAAATACAGCTTTCCTTTTCCATTATTCATTTGCCCCTGAGTCAGACCAATGACAGTGCTCCTGTATCAGATAAGAAATATCAAAGATTGGGAAAGTGTTTTCTCTTCTCTTTTTACTCTCTTTAAATGCTTATTACATTTCTAAAGCAGATTAGCAAATCAGGCAAAAATATTTTGAATATCCACCTAAACTATTTTTTGGCAAAGCAGCAAATACACTAGAATTAAAATCAGTCTTCATTATAATGCCTTCTTTCTCTTGAAAATATTGTCAGATAATTTTTGTTAAAAATTTTGTAACATACAAAATCTCTTACAGGTATTTTTCAGTAGTGTCAATAGATCAGAAATCCAAGTCTGACAGGATACAAGTGTTAACTATTTTTGATGACAGCAACTCTAACCTTTGAATGGTTTGTTGTCAAAACCACTCAATGCAGTTACTCAAGGGTATCAGGTAAGTTGTCTTTCTAGGTGAACTCAAATACCTTGTTTCTTAGGATTTCTGAACAAGGACTGACTCTATTATATGTTGTTCTGATGTATATGTTGATAGATTATTTAATCCAAGATAAAGAATAGAATAGTGAAGAACTATTTTTTTTTTCCCAAATAGATCATTGTTCAATGCCCCAACCAGCTGGCTTAATTTCTACATGCAGTTTTTTCTTTTTCTGGAAAGCTGATTCTACTCAGTATATATAGTTCAGAGAAAAAAACAGAGACAGTAAGTTACGTAAAAATAAATATGTAAATCTAAAGGGGGAGAAAATGAAGCACTGCTGTACAAATCCAAACACTGGGAATTAAAGCAGGGGAGTGGAGGAGAGAAGGGATAAGCAGATGGAATAGAATTCCACTGTTGTTTTTGGATTGGGGTAATTAGAGGAAGGATTCTAAAGAGGGAAAAGCGATAAAATAAGGGCTGAGGTAGGTGCAGGAACACAAGATATGTCAAAGACGATAAAATGGAGAGAGAAAAAATGTATGATAAAACTGGTGATCAGTGCTTAAGTAACTGTGTGGTAGTCCTAATAAACTGGCTTTTAAAATTGTTTTTTAGTTAGTTTCATAATGGATGCACTTTTAGAAAAATGGCCTTGGAAACTACTGAAGTAGTGAATTGGTGATAGTCACAATCTGCTCCTACTGAGCAGTCTTTGGAGAGCTAAATGTCTTAAACTTCCCAAGTGAATAAAGGGTTACTTGCTTGCCAGTGTCAACTTGTAGAGTGTAAGGGGTAGGAAGAGTTTATGAGCACAATAATTTAATTTTCCCTAATTAATTACCATTGACTTAACTAAATTAATTGTTCGATCATAGGTATGACATCAAAGTTTCATTTCCCAATGAGAACAGTAGTAAAGTGTTTTGGCAGATTGAGCAGCTGTAAGAATTGCTGACATGACTACATGAAGAGCATAGTTTGTGGCAGAATAATGCTTCCTTCCTCCCCTTCCCTCCCCAAGATAAACAAGTACTAAGCCCTGAAACCTGTGAATATGTTATGTGATATGGCAAGAAGGATTTGGCAGATGTGATTAAATTAAGGACCTTCATATAGGGATTATGTGGGTGGGCCAATCAAATCATGTGGGTCCTTAAAAAGTGGAAAACCTTCCCAATTTTAATTAGAGGTAGATGTGGCTATGAAAGAAAGGCATAGAAAGATGTAACGTTGCCAGCTTTGGAGATGAAGGAAGGGAACGTGAGCCAAGCAATGTGGGCAGACTTTGGAAGATGGAAAAGGTGAGGCAATAGATTCTCCCCTAGAGCCTCCGGAAAGGAACACAGCCCTGCCAATACCTGGAACTTAACCCAGTGACACCCATGTGGGACCCCTGGCCTCCAGAATTGTTAAGTGATAAATCTGGGTTGTTTTAAGCCACTAAGTTGGTGGTACTTTGTTACAGGAACAAAAGGAAACAAACACATAGCTATTTTAGTAATTGGTATATTACTGGTATACTGGTATATTGCTCTCTCTCTCTCTCTATATATATATATATTTTTGGCTGCATTGGGTCTTCGTTGCTGCGCATGGGCTTTCTCTAGTTGCAGTGAGCAGGGGCTACTCTTCGTTGCAGTGCACGGGCTTCTCATTGCAGTGGCTTCTCTTGTCATGGAGCATGGGCTCTAGGCACGCGGGCTTCAGTAGTTGTGGCGCATGGGCTCAGTAGCTGTGGCTCGCGGGCTCAGTAGTTGTGGCTCGCGGGCTCTAAAGTGCAGGCTCAGTAGTTGTGGCACATGGGCTTAGTTGCTCTGCGGCACGTGGGATCTTCCCGGACCAGGGATCGAACCCGTGTCCCCTGCATTGGCAGGCGGATTCTTAACCACTGTGCCACCAGGGAGGGAAGTCCCAGTAATTGGTATAATTAATAATTATAACTATTATTATGTATAATCATTCCAATCATTAATATGAAAATGAAAACAGCTAATTTTTAAGGTAAAATTCCAATATGTACCAAATGAGTAATTTTAATACTTTAAAAATTTTAGTCTACTTTGAAGTTTAATAAAACCAGTTGACTGTGTTTCTGTTGTCTATAAATAGTCCATAAATTATGTCAAGTAGATCTCGTAATTTATTTTATATTTACATTGTGATTTTAAGAGCTATTTAGTATCTGAGGCTACAGTTCCATATACATAAATGGCCTATAAAAGTTAAGAATAAAAAGTGTTTTAGCTATTAATTAATGTCTCCCGGAGATTAAGACAATATACCAGAATTTACTTCATTTTAAAAAAAATTGTGTGCTTAAAAAAATATTAGGAATACCTGTATAACGCATAGTAAAACATCATAGGGACTGTAAAATCTGAATGTATACAGAGAGAAAAAGTTAAATTATCTGAATTATGGAAAATTTCTGTACTTTAATTGAGCTAGCACCAAAATTATCTGTCATTTTGTCACCCTAATTCAATCAAAACTGCTAAACTGATGACAGTTACCAGAACTGAGGCAAAGTGCCTAGAAAGAAGACATTAGTGCATAGGAAGGTGAACTTGTTAACGCAAATCTTCAAGTAAAATCTGCCTTGGCCAAATCATTGCAGTTACTTAAGTCCAAGGCATTTCAAGAAGTGATTGATACTTTTGTTCCAAACTTATAATTAAATCCAAGGCAGAGCTTCAGATATGACCCATCAAACTATAATAGACTCTGTCTTGGATCTAATTTGCTATAAAGCAGAATAGGAAGGATTTGATATGGACACCACAGTACTGTGTTAGGGGGCAACTGGGGAGTAGTGTGTGTGGGAAAGCTCAGCTTTTGGAGCAGGTGGAGCTGCATCTTGTATCCTGGGACTGGCCCTTGCTGGTTGAAAGATCTTAGGTAACTTAATCTTAGACTGTGAGCTTCATTTTCTTCATATGAAGTGATGGTACTTATAATCATTGTTTTATAGGATTTTTTAATGAAAATTAAATGATAATAAATATAAAACACAAAACAAGGTATGTACTCAGTAAGTGTTACCCCTCTTGGGAGTAGCTAAGTACCCCCAAATATATCATTATAAAATAATTACATCTTTTATGTAATTATTATAAGCCATCAGCACAGAAATATCAAAGAAGACCCATTTATATTTTGACTTATTTCTAAGAATTATGGAATGTTTGAAAAAAATCAATCCAAAGAAGGAAATAACCCAGTAAAATTTTCTCCTTTGTTCTTCACTTCCTTTATAAAAAACATGTTCCATTATTCATCAATGTACCCCTTGAAATCCTTATCACGGCACTTAAGAGTAGATGTTCATAATTTTCTGAACTGAATTGAATATCTCTAGCATCTAAATCCGTACTGAGAGTTTTCCTCTTGTAATCTTCTGCTCATCTAGTGTGTAAAACTTGTCATTGCCTGTTGAGCCTTAGTACTATCTATGATTGTCCTGCTCTTTATCCTGCTTGGGAAGGATTCATCATATCGCACCTTTAAAAATGTAATTAGTCACCAAATATTGTTTATATATTCATGTGGTGTTCAGAAACATTATTTTGTCTCCTTTAAATAATTTAAAACTCATTCTTTCAGAATGTCATTGTGTAACAGATGACTCCTTGATATTAATAGTAACAGAGATACATTCCATCTCACAATGTAACAAATTTAATAAAATTTATTAAATGTAAGTAGATTATGGATACAAAATAGTTTTTCCCTTTGCTAAACTATTTTCTTATTTCCCCATGTTAAATTATTGCCGAAAACTATTTCCAGAAAATTATTTCCTTAATGTAATTGTCTTTATAGCTGCTAGCACACTATGGCTATTTAATTTTGATAATAATATTGAGAATGATGTATTTTCCTGTATATTGTAAATCACATTATCTAACATTTAGAAATAAGTATTCTACCAAACTGAAAGAAAGAGAAACATTTCATATACGTTCATAAGAACAGTCCCAAACTGCCTAACTTTTTGACAATTATAAAACAATATAGGGCCCAGAGGGATTCGGACACATTTTACTACCACAAACATTCAGGTGACTTCTAGGGAGCCCTATTTTTCCTAGTATGAGCAACAATGGTTATACACGAAGGAACTATCAACTAAGCACTGTAAATTCAACAGAACTATCTTTCAAAGACAAGGGTGAATAAAAACATTTACATTCCATAAAATCTGAGAGTTTACCACAAAGAGACCCTCACTAAAGGAACATCTAAAGGATATGCTCCAGGAAGAATGGGATTCATCCACTCAACAAATATAGAAGGAGCCAGACACACTTTTAGATGCTGGGGATACCTCAGTGAACAAACAGATGAGAAAATCTTGTCCTCGTGGTGTTTACATTTTAGTAGCCAAAGTCACAAACCAACAAAAATAGGTAATTACATAGAGTCTGTCCAGTAGTGTACTATTAAACCTTTAACAACTGGCTCTTTGAAAAGAAAAAAGCCTGAATTTGTAGAATTTGCCAGTTTCTGTGGTTAATACTACCCCCATATCAAAATTCCAAACTACTGGCCATGTTATTGAAGCTGGGAAGAGATGTACACAGTTGATCTGGTGCGCGTGTGCCAAGTTCAGCACACTATTGATGATCATAAGTGCTAGGGAAAGAAATTAGCAGGAAAAGATGGGAAGACTTGGGGTGCTGCAATTTTAAAGAGAATGGTCAGAGAAGACGTCACTGATAAGGTGACATTTGAGTAAAGACCTGAAGGAAGTGAGGAAGAGAGCCGTGCACCAATTTGGGGGAAAAACATTTTAGGCAGAAAGAACAGCAAGTACAAAACCCTGAAGCAGGAGCTGGAACAGCAAGGAGGCTAGGGAGGTTAGAGTGAAGAAGAGGGGAGCAGGGCATGTGATCAGGGAGTTAAGGAGAGGGTATAAAAGACTAAGAATTTTGGCTTTTAACGTGGGTGAGACTGGAAGTCACTGGAGGGTTCTGAGAAGAAGAAGGACATGATCTGAATTATATGTCAATGACATCACTCTGGCTTACCTGTTGAAAAGGAGTAGGCCAATCTAATTAAACCATGATGGTAGTAAAAACAATAATGTCTAATAAACAGCCATAACATAGTTAATATCCAAAACAAGAAAGGCTCATCAGGGGGGTGGGGGTGGGAGGGATTGGGAGTTTGGGATTAGTAGATGCAAACTATTATATATAGGATGGATAAACAACGAGGTCCTACTGTATAGCACAGGGAACTATGTTCAATATCCCATAATAAACCATAATGGAAAAGAATATGAAAAAGAATATATATATATATATAAACTGAATCACTTTCCTGTACTTCAAAAATTAACACAATATTGCAAATCAACTATACTTCAATAAAAAAAATTAAAAAAAAAAAGAATGGCTCATCAGCCAAAGGAGAGTGGACATGATTGGAGACAAAGTACTTTGCACTTTTTGACTGAGGTGTGAGAATATTAATATTACCACTTGCTTATTAGCACATATGTTTAAATTTCTGGAGAAACCACTAGTTTGATATATATTAAAAAATATATAAATATATTTTATATATATATATATAATATATATATATTTCAAACCAAGAATGGGTAGAAAAAAGAAGGAAACTGACAAAGCAATAAAGGACAGAGAGAAAGAAAAGAAGATACAGAACAAGTGGGACAAATATAAAGCACAAAATAAGGTAGCTGAAATTAATCCATACACATTGATAATCATATTAAATGTACGTAGACCGATCTTGTTAATTAAAAGACAAATATTGACACAGTAGATAAAAAGCAAAAGTCATAGAAAGTTGTTCTCAAAACTAATTTATAATGTAAAGACAGATGATAGAGCAAATATAAAAATGAGATAAAGTATAATTTTTAAATAGTAACCCCCAAAAAGCCGGTGTAGCTCTACTAGTATTAAGATAGCCATAGAATAATAAAATATTAAATTAATATATAAATATATACACACACACTTAAGTAACATAGCTTCAAAATATGTAAGGGAACAACTGACAGAAAAACAACGAAATATTTACAATCCACTATTAGAGTTGGAGAATTAAACATACCACCTTTGGTAACATCAAGTAGTACACTCTATTCCTTCCCCTCCATCCAAAAAAAGATCAAAACAGGAAGAATACAGAAGCTCTGAACCACACAGTTAACAAAGTTGAGCTAATAGATATACCTTGACTGTACAATATATGTTCTTATAAGAATATTGTATCCAGTCATAAAGTGATTCTAGCAAATGGAAAGTACTGGTATCAAATAGACACATGCTTCCAGAGCACAATGCAATTAAAGTGGATATTAGCAAATAAAAAATAAGAAACATCACAGAGAATGGAAAGGAATTAGAGAAATATGAGTTTAGGGGGAAAAAAAGATTGGTGCTATGTACAGGTCTTAACATCCATCAATAGTGAGCTATCTGGAGAAATGTTTCCTTTCTATTTTCACTTATGACAGAATAACTGGTTGCAGTTGCCTTTTCCCTGCAAACGTTTGGTGTGTCAGTTTCTTTTTCAATGACTTTACGAAACCTCTGGCTTGACCTTAGCTGGGGCAAGGAAGGTTCTTGTGAGAGGGTGAGGTCAGGCAGCACGAAGCTCCCCTTCACTGAAGCTTCCATTTTAGCCTCAGGGGGGTCAGCTCCCCCTGTATGACAGAGAAGTCAGCCAAGTCTGTCTTCTGAGCCTGATACCACTTACTTCTCAGAGCTTTACGGCTTCCTACTTCTATTTTCAGCACTTTCTTTTCCCTAGGCACTCTGGGACCTTCAGTTAGCAGGGAAAATAATGATAAAGTCACTCATAAAGAACTGTCCTCTCTTATGAGGCCACTTAGGGGTAATCAACAAACAGCCAAACTAAGGAATAGTGACGTATAAGGGAGCAGTGGGAAAGGTTAGGGTGGTGAGAACGGGGAATGGTTGCTGAGTCCCTCCAGTTCTACTCAGGCCCCTGTTTAGTGTGCTCAGATACAGCTGGGCTGGTTCTTCATTTTCTCACGGATGTTAGAAAGTTTGTCAACATTAGAAAGAGCGCGTGTGCCTATTATAGAAGGAGAAGGAGGGAGAAACATAGGCATGAGAGTGATATGCAGCTCTTTTATTTGTTGAGAGTATACCTGCAGAGAGTTCAGTAAAACCCTTAAGACCACTTTTATCAGAGCCTCCTCCCTGTTCCACTTCCTGTCTTAGGGCTGAAATGTTATACGAAACAGTCTAAGTCTAAAGGTATAATGCATCTGAGGCCGAGTGAATTCATTCTTCTAAGAGAGAATTTGAATTGTTAGTATTCATTTGGTCATGCTGTGCTTTCATGTATAACTTTAAAATGCTTTAATGGGAGAAGTATCTCTTTATATACCCACTTTCCCTCTCCAAGAAGCCTTTCTCCAAAAACCACTAGTCTCAGGAAGTTTGAGGACAGGTGTTAGAACACTAGGAACTTGAATTTTCTAACATCACAAAACTAGTCCATGGTAAATTTGAGACAAGTCTTGTCCATTTAGTTCAATACACACACACACACACACACGCCCTTCCTGACTTCAATTTTACTGAACGTAGTATAATATTTGTCTACACTATGTTCTTTGGTTCTTTAAGGGCTATGGCTTGTGGCTTGTAAGTTCTCCAACTAATGAAGATAACACCTTAGGTCCCTTATTTATCTTCTTCCTCTTGAAAAGTCATATATTTTGTGCCATGTCACAGTTTCTTCTGTAGCTTTGCGGCTCTTTGAAACGTGCTCATATTATTCAGTAGCAAGGCAAGTAAAAACTGATATTGCATTGCTAATTCTAATCTTCTGATTAAATAAGGAAACACAGTGTTTTTGTCCCACATAAGGAAAAAAAGCACGTTTGCAGTGATTAGCATCACAGTTAAAATTTACGTGGTATGCAACCATCCTTCTAATTTTGCAAGAAACATTCTACGTCACCTTCAATTTCCTCACGTTCTTTTCAATTTTCCTAATACATCAAATAGGGTAAGTATAATAACTTGTTTTTTTTTTAGTGGTAATAATTAAATAAAAGAGCTTTATGAAAATATTTCTATTAATTATGTACTATTAATCACCATATCCATGACCTTTTCTTAGACCACCTGCTCTTGGATCTTTCTTCCTAGGAAAAAATCCTTCCCTTACCCTAGTTAGTTAGGAAGACCTATCATTCCAGTTTGCCTGGGACTCTGAATTTTAGCATTGAATGCCCTCAGTGTAAGCAAACCAGGATAGTTGGTCCCTCTAACTGTAGCCCACCCTCCAGCTAATTTCTCTTCTCTCTTTTACATCAAAATTTCTCCACTGAGTACTCCAAGCTCTCCTTCTTCGTATCTTAACCCTCTAATTTACTCCTGAACTTACTTCAGCTGTGCCTCTGCCTCGATCATTCCATTACCCTGGATCTTGTAAGAGTCCCCTGTGACTTTTAACTTTTGCCAAAGGAGACTTGCCATTTCTTACCTCAGTGGACCCTGCTATTAGATTTTATACTGCTGATCACACCCTCATTGAAGCTCTTTACTCCCAAGGCTTGTATAGCATCACAGCTTTCTGGTCTCCGACTATTCTGACTCTTATTCACAGGATTTTCTCTCTCCACTTGTTTTCTGAAAGATGATTTTCCTCAAGATTCTACACTTGATCTTCTCTTGTCACTCTATAAACCCTTTCCCTGGCTGATCTCACATACTTTCATGCTGAAAGTGAACAATCCCCTAATTAGAATGATAACTTCAAAAACTACACTTGCTACCCAGACTTCTCGGGAGCCAACTACCTGTTAAACATCTATACCTGAATGTGCCAGATGCACTTCAATAAAACTGAAAATTTTAATATGACCTCTAATGACCTTCATTATGATCTTCTTGCTCTCTCCTCTTTGTTGTTGGAATAATCACCTATTATTCAACTACACTAAATATCATTTTTTAACTTAAAAAAATTTTATTGAAGTACAGTTGATTGACAATGTGTTAATTTCTGCTGTACAGCAAAGTGATTCAGTTATACATATATATATATTCTTTTTCATTATGGTTTATCCCAGGATACTGAATATAGTTCCCCTTGCTATACAGTAGGACCTTGTTGTTCATCCATTCTATATATAATAGTTTGCACCTGCTAATCCCAAACTCCCAATCCTTCCCTCCCCCTTGGCAACCACAAGTCTGTTCTCTACGTCTGTGAGTCTGTTTCTGTTTCATAGATATGTTCATTTGTGTCGTATTTTAGATTCCACATATAAGTTGTATCGTATGGTACTTGTCTTTCTCTTTCTGACTTACTTCACTTAGTATGATAATCTCTAGATCCATCCGTGTTGCTGCAAATGGCATTATTTCATTCTTTTTAATGACTAATATTCCACTGTATATACGTACCACATCTTTATCCATTCATCTGTTGATGGACATTTAAGTTGTTTCCATGTCTTGGCTGTTGTAAATAATGCTGCTATGAACATAGGGGTGCATGTATCTTTTTGAATTATCGGTTTGTCTGGGTATATGCCCGGGAGTGGGACTGCTGAATCACATGGCAACTCTATTCAACTACGTTAAAAATCTTAATGTCATCCTTGATTATATTCTCTTTCATCTCCATTGATCCAATTATTAAGTTTTCAACTTTACCTTCGATATTGTTCATATATTGGTCATTCCTTCTCCATTCTTATTCTCACTTCCTAGTTTCAAGAAATCTTCTTTTGTCTGAATATCATCTCTACAGCCTCCTAAATCATTATATCACTATAGCTTTGCCTTCCAAATCTGTTCTGCTTAATAGGACTTAACGGTTCTGGTACACAGCACACAGTACAGTGTTTCACACAGCATTACTTACATAAAACCACACAGGCACTTTTCCTATTGTACTCACCACATTGCAAGCTATCTACCTATTTATCACTCCCACTCCACCCCTACCAAGACAGTGGTACACTCATTAAGGGGGAGCCATGCTTTATTTATCTTTGTATCCCTAGTGCCTACCTCCACGGCTGGCGTGTGATATGGCCGTTCCAAGTATTAAGCAGGAAGATGCTCAGCACAATCTTCACCTACGTGCTTTCTGAGCTTCTCTAACTTTATTCTCCCCACCCTCTCTTCTAAAGGGATAAGACCATGGTGTATGTTTCTATTTACATATCACCAAAACTACTTCACATGTAGGACATGCTTAATAACTAGTTACAGAATGAATCAATGAAGGAATGAATGAATGACTATGTTTAGAGACACAATCACAGATACAATTTAGAAGTAGTTCAAAAACCCCAATAATTCAAAACATACTTTCTTTTAAGCCTTTAGGTTGGTTAGAAAATATATTCCCATCTAAATGTGAGCAATTAATAAAATATTTTACACATGTTAAATTCTTATTGAATTTATTCAGTAAGGTTTTAATTTTTTATACCACTTAAAAATGGCTTAACCTTAAGAGCACTAAAGGCATTTTGTATAATTTTAGAGGATATAGTAGAGTTTGCATAAAAAACTCGGAGATTTATCTAGCATATTTTTAATGATATAACAACATATTTTGACAGTTTTAAAGACATATTTTAGAAATAAAGCCTTAAAATTTTTTTTATCATAATATTTTGAAATGGAAAAATTAGAAAGAGAATTATAAATTGTTTGTAATTTTCAAGGATATAATAAATGTTTTTTTTTTCATAATAAATGTTTAAACTACCAGCTTGGTTTAATTTAGCTACATTTTCAAAGAATATTTCAAAAGACTAATGAAAACTTAAGCACAACTTCATTAATTAATTTATACTGACTTAAAAGGAAGAGTCTAAAATATTGCCAAGAATATGAAAGGTTTTTTTTCTTTTCAGTCTTCACACTCTCTTATGGTAACATTTAATAGTCCTTCTGGTATTCTTAGCTCATTTAAGTAGTGTGATGAACATTACTATTACTTGCCAGATGCTTAGTGTCTGGAGAAAAGAATGCAGTTTCAAGACTTTTTTTCCATCTGATTCAGTACTTTATATTTTACCAAAAGGTCAAAGCTATATAGAATAAAAATTATGTAACAAAATCTCTCCTTTCGCTTTTACGTGAAATCAATATGTAGTATAACAGAGATAGAATCCAGTGGCATTTCGAATGGGAAACTAAGATCAATGTAGATCATTTTAATTTTAAATTCCATTAATATTAAACAGCCAGTTGTTATGTAATATAATCCCTTCACAATGATAACCAACTATCTTCACATAATTGTTTTCTATCTAAGGGCAGCAGTTTTACACAATAAGAAATCTAATCCAATATAAATGTAGCATGATAGGTTTCATATATGAACCAGAAGTGTTCAATGAATTTTGAAAATTAATGTAAATTCTTATGTGTGTATGTGAATAGGTATGCTTGTGTATTCATAGCTTTCCATATTTAGTAGTGCTAATTTTCAGAGTTTCAAAAAAGTAACAAGAGAAAATGAGTCACACATTTGACTTCCAGAAACATCTGAACTTGCTACTTATGAGATCTTTAATTCTTGAAAATTTGTGGGAGTATTTATTTTCGTTAAAATAAATTCACCTGGATTTCATAGCTAAATGGACTAAAGTCTTAGATTAGTAATAGTTTACTGAGGTAGATAGTTTCTGGAAAGTAATTAAACAAAGTGGTTTCTACTCTGTAGTTTTAAATACACACGGAAATGCATTTCAGGATTCTGCCACACTCAATCCTTTAGTACAATCTTCATTTTCTTCTTGATTCAGAGAAAAATGTATTATCTACTTAATTGTTCTAGGGCTGAGATATAGCCCCATATCTCAAAAATACCTGAGGGTAGCCAACTCATCCCAGTTTGCCTAAGAATTTCCAAATAAAATAAAAATCCTATGTCCCAGGAAATCCCTTAGCCCTAGACAAACCTACTGAGAGACAAACCAAACTTTGAGATAAAGAGCCTTACCTTAACATCATTGGTGTTCATTCTTGTTCCTTCCTTTCCCACAAAAATATCATCAATATCCACGAGAATGTACCTGTCCAAGGACAATGTGAGCCTCTTCCCTGACAAGAAGGAAACAGCATCTATGAAGATGAGCTTATGCAACCAAAAGTTCAAGTTGCTGCCAAAAAGAACTCTGTGAATTCCATCATGGAGCCCCAGGTCGTGTATGACAGTGGCATAAAAAGCACCTTTAGGGATGGGAGGAGAAAGGTTTTCTGGGGTCTTTACTTTGGCAAATATTACTGGTTGGTAGGCTGAGTGATTAATCTGGAAAATGGTCCAGTCAGTTCCAGGTAAAGAACCTTTTTCAAGCTTAGAAGATTTGGTCACATGAAGCAATGGAGAATGAGGATTAATACAACAATCTTTTACTGCAAGGTTTCCATATACAGAAAAAGGGAAACCTTTCAACTGAAAACTCTGTAGGCTCTTCTCACTAGTTTTGTGGAATCCAATGACACCCACACCATATTCAACACAGTATTTATCTAAAAGGCTTCGATTCCAAGAGTCCATATTTATATACTTTAAAATATTCTCATAAATAATGAGAATGTATTTGCCTTTAGTTTTTTCTATAAGTGCTGGGAGATCCCCTTTTCCAGGAGCAATTTCAATGTGATACTGGAATCTGCTAGATTCTAGAATCATAACGATGTCTTGACCGAGCGATGAGTACTGGCTCTCCACAAACACCAGGACTGTGGGTTCTGTCCTTGAGGCATCAGAAAGCTTCCTTGTCTTCACTTCCATCAGCCTGTATGGTAGGTGCTGGAAGTCCCCACAGTCTACTTCTGAAGCCATCTCAGACAGTTCATTTTCCTGTTTGTAGCCACTGTACAGGTAGTAAGCAGAAATAATAATGCTCACCATACAGAATGTGGCAAGCAGAATCACCGTCCTTTGAAAGTGTCTGTGCAGCTTCATGATAAAACTCATGTTGTATATACTTCCCTCAGACTGTTCCAATAGAGGCACCATAAAAAAATAAAAGAAGAAAAGAAAAGATGATGTTTCAGACACTTTTCCAGCCTCAATCAATAGTTTATGTCACCATTGCAGCACATTTGTGTCACTTGATCAGGACTCACAGAAAATATAATCTGAAAAGTAGAATAAAATGCAATAGAATATCAAACATTCAGTCTGCAGCATTAAAATGAGCAAGTTTTTATCCTTGTGACTGGCACAAGTGGCAACCTGTGAGGCACATGAACTGGTGTTTGGTAAGTAAGAAAACCTCTTTCCTTCTCCCAGATCTGAATGAGGACATGGGAGGGGCACAAAGAGGGAAAGGCTTCCACTGAACAGAGGTCTCTATCCCTAGTATAGAAAAGATGTTGGACTAACAAGGAATTGCCTCTTACTCCTTGAGCTTTGCATCAAATTCTGTAGATCATACAGACCTAAGATCACAGAGAGGTCACCTGAGCCATACATTGCCATATCATGTAATACAGGCTCAAACTATTTGTTTTTAACTGCATACACTGAAAATTCATAAAAGTTTGGATATATTTCATTAAATGCTACTATTACGACAACAGTTTCTGCTTTTTAGAAAAAGTTCAGTAATTATATAAAAAAACTACAATAAAAGTGTTTTTAAAAAACATAATGAAAACAACTGCAACTTCATGAAATACTTTGTTATGCTATAATTTCAAATCCTTTTCAAGTTTCAGAAACCTTTGAAAAATTTAGTAACTTTTGAAAAATAGTAAGAAAGAAACATGGGTGCTTTTTAGATTAGAAGTTATTAGAGTCTTACGGTCCTGGCACTTTTCATGGAAATATCATGGAATATAAAAAAATTTAAGAAAGGTATTATTATTGTCCATAAGGCAGGCTGAAAGCTAGCTGAAGACAGCTGAAAGCGCTAGTGGAGAACATCGTAGTTGACGTTCTTCACAAGATTAGGGTTTATTACACTTCTGTCTCATATTGTCACTTTGGTCCTGGTAACTTCTAAGTAAAATGATAAGGTTAGAATAAATGATCACCAAGAACATTCTGGCTCTAAAATTCTGTGATATTCACCTCTGAAATAAGCAATGAGCAATATTTTGAATAATATATATTTATCTTTATGAAGAATATAATATTCTGGAATGTAACTGCAGGATATTTATAGGATAAATATCTTATTTAAATTATATATTGTGCTTTATTCATTCAAATATTTAGGGAATCTATATCATTCATTCAAATATTTATGGGATAATTATCTTTCTATTTAAAATATAAATGTTCAGCAGAGTGAGTTTCTTTAAAGGAAACAAAATTATAAGGTAGAGACAGTGACTAGAATGCAAACAATAACGTATGGGTTGTTGATTAGAGACAAATGACTGGCACAGGATGAGAGAAGACAGACACCATGGCAAGTGGGGGAGTCTGCAATGTGTCAGGGGTTGGACTTGGGCAGAGCCTTGAAGGATGAGGGTAAAATGAATAGGCATCTGAGACGGAGGTAATTTTACAGAGGCAGGTGTGAGTACAATACTGGGTAAGGGACACTCTGATGAAGAGTTGAAGGAAAGAGTGAGGAACAGCTAAAAAATAAACTGAATAAAATATGGGTAACTCAGATTATAGAGGGATTAGATAGCATAGAAGTTCATTGTTGAGAAAGCCTGTAGGGAGCCATTAAACTTTCCTGATTTGGGAAATAACACGATAAGGGTGAGATTTTGTTGGGTGGGGGGGAGTGAATTAATCAAGAATGTGGAATATATCCCAGAGCAGTGTTAGAGTCAACTCTGGCAAAAGCCAGTATAGGCTCCTTTCTCACAGTCCAATCACAGACTGTTAATGCTCACACAGCAGACAGAATGTGGGCAGGGACAAGTCCGTGGGACACTGCAAAGAAACAAGGTGCTGAACTTCATATTTCATGGGAGGTCTCTGGTACACCACCCTTTGCCAAGTAAAATGCCATTAAGGGCTTGACATGGTCTCAAAGAAATCCTACTCTTTTAAACATTCTCACATAGGTTTCGGTGTAATTTAAGCAAATCAAAATTACCAGGACAACAGAGAGTTTTCATTGTAACTGTAGTTATTTCACTTTGAAAAGTGACTGTACTTTTAAAGTTAGGTACATGTTTATGAATACTGTAATAGTCTGAGGTATAATAGCAGGATACAAAATCTCACATCTCTCTAGGCCTCTGTTTCAATTTTAGCTGTGAAGTGTTTTTGACTGGATACAAAATGTATTACCACATTTTGCATTTCAGATAGCAGTGTCTCATAGTTTGTTCCTATTTTCAGAAGTGAAAGGCATGTAATTCATTACATTCTTACCTATGATGAGGCAGAGTGGTGAGGAATATTTGGTCTCACTATGCAGGACGGTTATTAGGAACCTATCAAATTATCTTCTCCACTAGCAAGTATAAAATACTGAAAGACATGTCTTTTCCATTAAATGCTTCCAGTGTCCTCCTGAAGCCAAAGGGAATTCCAATGTGTACGTCCCTGAGCGTAGGATTTGGTCTAACATATTTAAATGGATACATTAAGATTCTCTAAGTTTTCTGCAAACCTTTTTTGGCTGCACATCTCACTTCGCTGTGGTCAAATTTAGTCTTTGGGGTGGACTCTCAAAACTTCCTGTTCCTACTGCAACCTCGTCCACCACCAACAACTTCCCATGCTCTCTGTCTCCTTTAGCTCTGAAAATCTCGGGATGGACTGAATTGTTGCTGTTACTCCTTCCTCTGCATTAGATGGCCCTGTAGCAGCTTCTCCTGAGCCTTTCACCAGTGGGGCATCACTAAGAAGACAGTTACATAAGGAAAATTAAACTCCTCCACACAATTCCCCTGTGAAAACTTCTCAGCGTGGAGCTGACCTAAACATGGTAAGACTCAGCAGTCACACACAGCCATTGTGGAAAGTATCTTTCCTTTGTACTTCTTGACACTATTATAATTAAAATTCTGTTTAAAGTCAGTCTCCCCTGTTTAACTGTAAACTCTAGGAGAGTAGAGATAATGCTTCTTTTGTGTATCACTGAGCCCCTAGGGTCAGGCACAGAGTAAGCACCAAATGGCTATTTGTGGAATTAGTTGAATACAATGGCATATTAACCTTAAAGGTTAATTTGACCCTTCTACTTTATTCTAATGCCATAAATTATTTTTAAGGCTACACATCACTATTAACGATTACAATTATCCATACATTTGCTGGATTTAATGTCTCTTTTATTCATTACTAAGAAATATATTCA
Organism: Delphinapterus leucas; assembly: GCF_059928025.1. NCBI lineage: Eukaryota > Metazoa > Chordata > Mammalia > Artiodactyla > Monodontidae > Delphinapterus > Delphinapterus leucas. The sequence goes on from NC_143133.1 coordinate 22,782,343, forward strand.
TACCATCCCAACATGGGACAAAAGAGCAGCTATGGTAGATATTAAATCTTCACCCACCCAAAGATACCTTTGAATTAATCATTCTGCAAGCAGTCTTTAGGTATTTATTGAACACCTGCTTCGGGCTTAGTGCTGTACTAGGTGCTGCGGACACCACAGAAATAATTTTAGGAATGATTCTTGTCTGTAGAAGCATGGCCTCTACGGGGGAAATGAGACTTGTGAAACAGCAGCCAACACTATGTTGCCCATAATAAGTAGTGATTTGTGCTGTACAGACTATATCTATTATAAATTTCAGAAGAAAGGGCAAGAGAGAGTAATGAAACTTAGGAAAGTCAGTGGCACCTTCTAAGAGACATGGTGCTTGAGGGGGACATGGCATGATGGGCAGGATTTGGGTACCAGGATGAGGTGAACACATCAGGCACAAAAACCTGGCAAAGTTGAAGAAGTGAAATGGTTACAGTGTGTTTATCTGAGAGTCAGCCTAAACTAATTAGAAGGCACTGTGTGTTGGGTTGAAAATGGGAATAACATGTGATTGAAAGAGTACTGCAGATTGATGAACGTCCTTGGGAGTGATTGTGAACGCAAGAGTGTGAAACAGCATTGGGTGTATCTGAACAGAAGAGAGACAATAAAGATAGTGTTTACAGATCATTAGTGTAGCAGTGACATCCAGAATGGACAAAGAGCAGTAATATGAACAGAGAGAGCACACGCTGCACCGCATGCAGTGAAGAAGCAGGTGGAGTCCGGGTAGTCCCAGCTAAGGTGCTGCTGCATAATCCAGGCAGGGGGTGGACTGAGTCCAGACCAAGGTGGTTATCGGGAAGAATGAAAACAAAGAGACTTGGGAGGCAACGAGAAAACGAAATGATTACTGGTTGGGGAGAGGGCAGGCTTTGGGACTAGAAGAATAAAAGTGCCAGTAGGGCTTCCCTGGTGGCGCAGTGGTTGAGAGTCCGCCTGCCGATGCAGGGGACACGGGTTCGTGCCCCGGTCCGGGAAGATCCCACAAGCCGCGGAGTGGCTGGGCCCGTGAGCCATGGCTGCTCAGCCTGCGTGTCTGGAGCCTGTGCTCCGTGGCGGGAGAGGCCACAACAGTGAGAGGCCCGCGTACCGCAAAAAAAAAAAAAAAAAAAAAGTGCCAGTAATAAAAACACCTTGGAGCGGAAATTGACTTGAGCTAGTGATGGACACTTAGGGTTCAGGCAGGTGACTAAATGATGTGTGGGGAGAGAGCAAAATCACAGTGTTCTAAAAAATAGTTGGATGTTGACAAATAAGTCAAGGAAAGGTTTGAAATTGATGGGTCACGGGTAAATCTCAATATGCTACACAAACTCAGCTCCTCAGGAAAGTCTTTCTGACCAACTCCACGCCTCCCCCCTTTAGGCCAGGTCTCCAGATTATATACTCTAATTATAATTACTTTTCCTTTGGGGCCTTGATCAAAACTCTTATTATTATTAGCAACATGATTTGTTTAATGTCTCTCTGTTTTGTTAGACTGAAATTTCCAAGGGTATAGGATTTGTGTTATTCCCAGTGATCTTTCAAACAAGACAAAGGATAAAAACATATTTAAAGGCCAAAAAGATCAACAGGTAAACCCTTTCGTATAATGACAATAGTGTTCTCGAAGGGCTCTCACAAAAATATATTGAAAACTACAGACTTTTGCATGGTCTGAAGGGTTCTGTGAATGACTGAAGAACAGGCACACGAGCCTGCATGTCAGAGAGTTTCCTGGACACAACTGTCTGTCTTAGAAGCATAGAGCTGACAGCTGGGGTTGGACTTGGCCACCTATTCGACCTATGATGAGGAATATGCTGAATGACCAAGAAACTGATGATGAAATTTAGAAAATCAACAAACCATTTAGGCAGGCATTTTGCAAGAGTCACAGTAGATACAGGAACGTTGCAAGGTTGGGCTGGTGATAAGCCTCACCACCTCATCAGGACTTCCTATAAGGCACACTGGAGGAAATTACGTCCTGTGGGAAGGCAGAATAACAACAGCAGCCCAGCTAACATTAAAGAACACTTACTATATGCCAACACGGCCTTGGGCCCTTTAAAGGCTAAGTAACCTGCCCAAGATGCCTCATCTTGTAGTAGCTGAACTGATTTCGAACCCGACAGCCTACAGCAAAGATACCGTCCACCTGGGAAGGGAAGTGCAACACATCCCTTTCATGCTAGGGACATGCAGGAAATGGATATCAGGCACCTCTTCCCTTTAGATGCTGCAGTTTCCTCATGAAATGGGGGATACTTGTGGCACCTCCTTAATAGGGTTTTACTGAGGATTATGAGTTAAAAGTATAAAAAGCTCTTAGAAAACTGTCTGGCACAGAGAATGAATATATTAAATGTTACCTGTTATAATGATGATGACGATGATGATGGTATAAATAACATAATAAATGAGAGAAATATCCTGAAGATGGATAATAAAAATGTATTAAGGGTTCATAAAGGGATAGCTACAAACATTCTAGTATAAGCAGAGTGGTGGGAAGTATAGGAAGTCCACTTCTGATGCAGAAATCTAAAGTCAGATGGATCTCAGTGCAGAGGAAGAGGCCCAATGAGCGGCATAATTGGCACCGTGTCCATCCTTGGCCTTCTTTTAATCCCGCCCCCCCTTTTCCTAGATAAGCTCATATACTCCCTGGCTTTCATTACCCTCTATGCTCCCCCAAATTCCAAATGTTTATTTGTAACTCAAACCTCCTTCCTCTGAGCTCCAGGACTCCAAATTGAACTATCGATTTAGTATAACAGCAACTCACAGTAACTGTGCCTTTTCTTATTATAGACCCACCACTCCTTGACTCCACTGGAATCATGTCACAAGCAAGCTCAACCTGTCCATAACTGAATTTGTGATCCACCCTCTAACACCATCTTCATCTTCCCACAACCATCTGGTGGCTCACCCTTGACACCTTCTTTTCCCTCACTCCTGCTTATCTAAATAGACCCAAGAGCTCTTATTTCCATTTTCTAAAATTCATCTGACCCAGTGCTTTTCTCCCCTTTTCCAGGCAATGTCCCTCTCAACTGAACTACTACAACCACTAGCCCTGCCATAAACACTCTTGGCTCCCTCTATACTTTTTTCAATCCAGCATCAAAGTACAAATCTGACTGTTTCTTCCCAGCTGAAAATCCCACAATGGCTGCCTATCTCATTTACGGATTAAAACCCAAATTCCTATACACATCCCACAAGACACTGAGGTATGCTTCCCACTCTGACATCTCAGGCCTGATTCGATGGTGTGCTCCCAGCTAAGCTCCAGGCAGGAGCTCTGCCTGGAGCTCTTTACTGACTCAGGGTCTTCTTACATGCTGCTCTCTTTGTCTGGAAGTTTTCTCTGCTCTTCTCATTTGGCTTCATTGTCCAAATCCTGTGGCTCTAAGCATGAATGTCTCTGCCTCACAAAAGCCTCCCTGATTCCCTAGATCTGTCAGGGCTCCCTGTAACACACTCTCATATCACCATCTACTTGAACTCTGCAGCACATTCCATAGTTATAATGTGATTAGTCACGTTCCATAGTTAGTCATGTGATTTTCTGCATACTATTTCTTCATAGTTGGGAAGAATCTGTAAGTACTTGCCCTGTTCACTTCTGTATTCTTGATATCAACACATCCCACTGAATACTTGAAAAATGAATGAAAAAGAGCCTCTACTAAATTTTACAAATAGCAGCTGCAGTCACAAACCAGAGCAGTCACGAAGTCAAACCATATTCCATGAATGAACACCCTCCATCAGTCACGTCGGCCTCAGTCAGGGTGATAACATAAACACTGTGAACGGCAGTGACCACCTTGACCACAGCCACAAACCAGGCACATCCACAATGTACCTTTTACTGACTCTTACTCAAATACCGATTTCCCCCTTCCTGATATTTTTCAGAATTCAGAGTGGTTAGGGTTGTTTTGCAATGCATCTGTTTTTAAAAAGGAAAACATCTGTTTTCTACCGAGGAAACATTAGCCATTATTTAATTATCTACATTAATGAAAGGCGCAGGGAGCAATATTTGGAATCACAGCCCATTTCATATACATAGTGAAGGACTGACTATATACAAACATACAGTTGGCAAAACACTGCAAAATCTGCAAGGAGAAGCACCTACTTGTCACTGTAACCTATCTTTTTTCTTTCACTAACACCCAACATCATCCCAAAGTAAAAATCAATTTCCAAATGGAATAGAATCATGTTGGCAGCACAAGAAATGTGAAAAAAAGATTGCCATCTGGAAAATGAGTATTAATAACTAAAGAACTTCAGGTTCTAACATAAATGAAAGATATTTAAACGATCTTGACAATATTCCTCTTTCACAAAATTAACCGTATTTTATAGTGTTGAAAAATTCATTGGGAGGCCTCAAATACATTACATGAATTTGCTAAAAGTAATTCAGTGATATTAAAAATTGACAAAGAACATGCTTTTCTCTGAGAAAGAATGTGTGAAATTCTGTCATATTTATTGAACCCTGATGTGGTAGACAAGTAAGATGCTGATTTGCATGGAGTACAACCAAGAATAATACTCTGTCTCTAGAACTGGTTTTTTTTTTTTTTTTTTTTTGTAAGATGGATGGGAGAAAAGCTGCACTTGGGGATATTAGCTTTGTTTGATATATTGATGCAAAATGACTTTCTATTGCAATTTGCCATCCTTCTGTGTATTTAGAAATTATGAAGGAAAGAATACATTTTGTTCAATTCCCTCAGTGTTATGCCATGAGGTGAGGCAAGAGAAGAAAACTATCACACTGCTGCTTGCTGTTTGCTCTGCCTGTATGACTTATAGGGGAAATGGTCTGCCTATATCTTCTTAAATTCAACTAGAATGTATGCATCAGGGCATGCCTAACAGCAGGGCATTATGATACTGCCAGTGCAGCTTTCAGGATATAATCTAACCCTTGTCATTTTTATCCTCTTCAGAGACATGGGAACAAGAGATTATTAACCCAGTCTCTTATGGTTTGCCTAGACCATAAGATGTAAAGTTACATAGAAACTCTCCAGAAAGTAGGCATAGAGGGAACTTTCCTCAACATAATAAAGGCCATATATGACAAACCCACAGCCAACATCATCCTCAATGGTGAAAAACTGAAACCATTTCCACTAAGATCAGGAAAAAGACAAGGTTGCCCACTGTCACCACTCTTATTCAACGTAGTTTTGGAAGTTTTAGCCACAGAAATCAGAGAAGAAAAGGAAATAAAAGGAATCCAAATAGGAAAAGAAGAAGTAAAGCTGTCACTGTTTGCAGATGACATGATACTCTACATAGAGAAGCCTAAAGATGCTACCAGAAAACTGCTAGAGCTAATCAATGAATTTGGTAAAGTAGCAGGATACAAAATTAATGCACAGAAGTCTCTGGCATTCCTATACACTAATGATGAAAAATCTGAAAGTGAAATTAAGAAAACACTCCCATTTACCATTGCAACAAAATATCTAGGAATAAACCTACCTAAGGAGAGAAAAGACCTCTATGCAGAAAATTATAAGACACTGAAGAAAGAAATTAAAGATGATACAAATAGATGGAGAGATATACCATGTTCTTGGATTGGAAGAATCAACATTGTGAAAATGACTCTACTGCCCAAAGCAATCTACAGATTCAATGCAATCCCTATCAAACTACCACTGGCATTTTTCACAGAACTAGAACAAAAAAATTCACAATTTGTATGGAAACACAAAAGACCCCGAATAGCCAAAGCAATCTGGAGAAAGAAAAATGGAGCTGGAGGAATCAGGTTCCCTGACTTCAGACTATACTACAAAGCTACAGTAATCAAGAAAGTATGGTTCTGGCGCAAAAACAGAAAGATAGATCAATGGAACAGGATAGAAAGCTCAGAGATAAACCCACACACATATGGTCACCTTATTTTTGATAAAGGAGGCAAGAATATACAATGGAGAAAAGACAGCCTCTTCAATAAGTGGTGCTGGGAAAACTGGACAGCTACATGTAAAAGTATGAAATTGGAACACTCCCTAACACCATACACAAAAATAAACTCAAAATGGATTAAAGACCTAAATGTAAGGCCAGACACTATCAAACTCTTAGAGGAAAACATAGGCAGAACACTCTATACATACATCACAGCAAGATCCTTTTTGACCTACCTCCTAGAGAAATGGAAATAAAAACAAAAATAAACAAATGGGACCTAATGAAACTTAAAAGCTTTTGCACAGCAAAGGAAACCATAAACAAGACCAAAAGACAATCCTCAGAATGGGAGAAAATATTTGCAAATGAAGCAACTGACAAAGGATTAATCTCCAAAATTTACAAGCAGCTCATACAGCTCAATAACAAACAAACAAACAACCCAATCCAAAAATGGGTAGAAGACCTAAATAGACATTTCTCCAAAGAAGATATACAGATTGCCAACAAACACATGAAAGAATGCTCAACATCATTAATCATTAGAGAAATGCAAATCAAAACTGCAATGGGATATCATCTCACACTGGTCAGAATGGCCATCATCAAAAAAATCTACAAACAATAAATGCTGGAGAGGGTGTGGAGAAAAGGGAACCTTCTTGCACTGTTGGTGGGAATGTGAATTGATACAGCCACTATGGAGAACAGTATGGAGGTTCCTTAAAAAACTACAGATAGAACTACCATATGACCCAGGAATCCCACTACTGGGCATTTACCCTGAGAAAACCATAATTCAAAAAGAGTCATGTACCAAAATGTTAATTGCAGCTCTATTTACAATAGCCAGGACATGGAAGCAACCTAAGTGTCCATCAACAGATGAATGGATAAAGAAGATGTGGCACATATATACAATGGAATATTACTCAGCCATAAAAAGAAATGAAATTGAGTTATTTGTAGTGAGGTGGATGGACCCAGAGTCTGTCATACAGAGTGAAGTAAGTCAGAAAGAGAAAAACAAATACCGTGTGCTAACACATATATATGGAATCTAAAAAAAAGAAAAAAAAAAAGGTTCTGAAGATCCTAGGGGCAGGACAGGAATAAAGACGCAGACGTAGAGAATGGACTTGAGGACACGGGGAGGGGGAAGGGTAAGCTGGGACGAAGTGAGAGAGTGGCATGGACATATGTACACTACCGAACATAAAATAGATAGCTAGTGGGAAGCAGCCACATAGCACAGGGAGTTCAGCTAGGTGGTTTGTGACCACTTAGAGCGGTGGGATAGGGAGGGTTGGAGGGAGGGAGACGCAAGAGGGAAGAGATATAGGAACATATGTATATGTATACTGGTTCACTTTGTTATAAAGCAGAAACTAACACACCATTGTAAAGCAATTATACTCCAATAAAGATGTTAAAAAATTTAAAAAAAGATGTAAAGTTACAAATCAGTTTTTGGCTGTTTTAGGACAGGTTACATGAACCAGAGAAGCAGAGGCGGCCAATCTGCAGAGTCGATAATGTAAACAGAGCAGAGAGGAGCAATGAAAAAATATGATAGGGAGTCCTGAGGAGGTCTGAGGTCCTGGTTCTCTTACTCTCTACCCTATGGGTGCATCAATGAAGAAGTCAGACAAATTCTTCCTCTGTTGCCTTGGGCATCTTTTAGAACAAGTGACACAACTCAATTGGGGAAGCGAGGAGAAAGAAATCACCTAAACTAGATTATATATACCCCATTAGGGAAGGCACCACATATAAGGGTTCTGGGAACCGCTTTAAGTCTGGAACAATAGTAGGTGCTGAGTAAATTTTTCTTGAATAAATTAATGATCATTTCATATGTAAGGGTAGAAGTAGTGAAAATGAGTAGAGTGGTACATGAATTTCCTATATTATATCCAGAGGCATATCAAGCACAGATATTTGAAACATAGAGTTACAGTGTAATTTAGTTGTTAAGGGCATGTGCATTGGAGCCAGACTCAAACTGAATCCCAGCATTACCACTTGGCAGGGCTGCCATCTTAGACATGGAGGTAACCTCTCAGTGCCTCAGTTTCTTCATCTGTGAAGTGGAAGTAATTACAGTATCTACCTCAAATAATCTTTGTGAAGATTGCATGAGCTGAAAATTAGTAAGTAAAGTACTTAGAACAGTGCCTGGTACACGTAACCATTCTGAGCGTTAGCTGTCATTTTAATAACATATCTACTACTAAAATTCTAGACTGTGGTACTCGGTAAGTTTATTCTCAATAAGTTTAGTTTTGCATTATTCTTTACTTTTTTTCATGTCTTTTAGTCCTGTACTCCAGAACAATTTCCACAGTGGTGGGCAATAAAGAGAATACGAAAGGATCTCTGAGATCCTTATCTTCCAGGTGAGGGACCAAGGCCCAGAACCAGCAAGGGAGTTGTCCAAGACTACAGCTCTCACGGCAGAACCAGACCTGGAATCCAGATCTAACTTCATGTTATTCTTAAACATTGTAATCAAAGAAAAAGATTTAAAACTGAAATGTACGTAAAATGGATACCCATCACAGAGATGCTAAAAGGTTTTACTATAGAACTTTAATACTTGATTTTTTGGCAACAGGTAGTGAAGAGTTACAGCCCTCATTAATTTGTAGGAGTTTTTGTAAAATAATTTATTATACAGGATACTTGCAGCAGGGCCTGACATTTTTTTCTAGTTATGTAACTTACGTGAAATTGATGAAAAATGTTTAGCTCAACTTGAAGCGATAAATCACTCATTGTGATGTCCCAGAGCCTAAGAATATAGTTTTTATTAAAAACAAACAAGCAGACAAATAAATCAGTTGGTTTTCTAAAACCAATTCTTGGGTATTCTAAGAGAAACTTCAGTTATAAAACAACTGTGAGCATTGTTCACACTAGTTACCATTATAATGCAAGCTCTTACTTTTGTGCCCTGGCAGCATCCTCGAATATGGACAGGTGTTCAGAGTTCGTGCATTTCAGTGTGAGTGCTCATCGCCAAAAGCCACAGCATAGGATAAGTAAACTTCCACTGTCTTTCCCCTATTGTCTAAACTGTTAAGCAATTAGAAGTCCGAGGCATTTACTTAGTTGAGAATACTGTTTTTATCACCAATTCTATGTCCCTGTTTTTCTAGCGCATACAAATCACCGAAGTATTTTAACCTCAAATTTTATTTAAATTTAAAAGTTGCCACTAATCACCAAAGAGCAGTTGAGATTCAACCCGGATTCAAGGAAGTCATATAAGATTCCCTGAATTAAAAGAAAAATTTGTAATTTCTTTATCATTTTAAAATTCTTAATGACAAGTCAACCTTTGAATTTATAGATTCTAGCTCATAATAACTTCTTCAGCAGGATATATTGTTCAGGAAAAAAGAACCTCAAATGCCTGGGTATCACTTCCACTATATTTTTTTCAACAAACCTTTCAGTTATACCACAAATTACTCTAATATTTGCCGTAATCTTCAGAAACAATAGTTTTCTCAAGAAAATGTATTAAAAGGAACGGTATACTATAACTCAACTCAACTGAACTATAACAAATTTCTCTAGAAAGAGATAAAAGTTTTATTTTATCTAAAATATTTTAGTAATGTTAGAATCTTTATTCTAAAGACTATGAAGAAAATTAACTCATGTGACCAGTTTAATATCAATATTTACTTAGACAAAGAAAGAAGGCTTCTGCTTTCCCATCAAGAGCATAAACAAAAACAATAAAAATATCAGAGAGGTGGCAGATACTGTCTGTGTTAACTGGAGAAAGAAAAGGAAAAGAGTTTCTGTTAAGGCAAGCCTCTTGATATGTTCAGTACTATTTTCCAAAAGAATCTCTTTCAAATTTATTTTTGAAATCTACTTCTCAAATACAATGTTAATAGGGAGCTATGGCTAAAGAAAAAGGGAAAAAATGCCCTTCAGGTGAATATCAGATGTTTGAGAGTTTCTCTTCCACATCACTCTGCTCTCTAGTGGTGAACAGCACTGTTCAATAGTTGATAATGTATTTTCTAAGAAAAAGAAAAAGTGGATTTGAGGTCAGTTTCTTATGTGTCTCAATATCTGATTTGTATTTTAATATTAAGATTTAGTTATTTACATTACTTAGGAATAAATTTCTTTAAACTCTTCCAGATTACATATGTTGCCATACTCCAATATGTTTATAAAGAATATGGATAAATTTCAACTTAAAATGAGTTTGAGGCTTAAATAGTTTCCAGATATTAGAAGAACCAAAAGAACTAGTTGGAAGATGAGCTAGGTAAACCCCTTAAAAAAATGAAACTTAGTTCTTCTTCAAAAAAAGTGGATATATTAAATGGAAGAATATGTATTTTCTTTTAACTTAAAGCTTCTGTATTCAATACTTAGGCTATTTCTTGCCAGTTGCATTTAATTTTATTAACTGTACAATTTTAAATAATGTTTATAAAATGAATTGCATCAAATAGAAAGATTTGTTGAGGATCATTACTGTGTAGGTAAACAGGTTATAGCTTAAATCTCTGATGCTGCTTACAAATTTCTAGTCCATCAAGCAACAGACATTTGTTCTGTCTAACAAATCTACTGCAGAATAATTACAAGTTCTTGGTGGAGATCTTAAACAATTATAAGGGATCATCCCCATAACACTTTAATTTTATAAAAGAGAAGCTTTAAAATTACACCGGGAGAAGACAGTTCTTTATTTCACTCAATTTAATTAAATGCTCTATTTCTTCTATAAAGATAAAATTAGGCACTTATTCAATCCTGAAATTCTTAGATTAATTAAAAACAAAGTTGCTACTCCTACATTTATGAGTAAGCCATTAATGTACAGTATAAATAAATAGACACACTTACCTGGAATGAAAACAGAAAGAGCTGAAAACGCTTGAGAAAGTTTCAATAGATAGAAAAGAAACTGAAACAGCAGTATCCACTACCACCAGCTCAGCCTTTTGGCTTTTGTAAAAAGTGGCAGCAATAACCAGTTCAGGCCCAGTACCCTTGTGTTATGTAACAACTCATTAATATTAGCCATCAAACTGCTACCAAGCTGCTGAGGCACTAGAGGGCAAGAGTGTCACATGCAAGACCGGTCGCCAAGGGACAGGTTTGGGTACCACTTCGGGAAGACAGATGCTAACTAAGCTGATAAATAACACAATGCCTGAACGCAGCAGCGAACTTGTAATGTTCCTCAAACAATATTTAAAATGTCAATTTTCTGTCTAGCTGAAGAGTTAACAGGTTAATAAATCTGCATAAGCAAATAACCACACCATGCAAAACTTTCGGGATTATATTTACAAACCTACAGTCATCCAGGAAGCTATTTTTTTCTTCATTGTCTAAATAAACTTATTTAAAACAGTAGGGGAAAGGACAATTAAATAAAACGAGTGGCCGTTTCAGGACCCCTTCAAACCGCGAGAAACTTGCCCTGACCGTGCGCGCCGCCTCTGGAGTCCGCATTCCAAGTCGCCGAGGACCGCCCGGTCCCTGGTGGTTTCCTCGGGCTGCGGGCGTCCGCGGGAGCCGCCTTCCCGGGTCCTCAGCCTCCGCGGCTCCTCGCGGCGGCCCCGCCGTTCGGGCTTCTTTCAGGGGCGACGTGGTGCCGGGAGCCCGGCGGGGGCGGCCCCTCCCCTCGCGCGCCCGGGTCCCCGCGGCCGCGTCCGGTGGGCGCCTCGCGGATCCGGGAGTGCGGGCGGCGCCGGGCGGGAGCGGCCGCGGGGCGATCGCTGCGGACGCGCGGGGTACTCGTGCGCTCGCTCAGACGCGCTCCGCGGCCCCGGGACCCGCCCGGCAGCGCCGGCGCCGCCCTCACGCTGCCTCACGGCTCCCGACCCGCCCGCGCCCGCGCCCGCGCCCGCGCCCGCCCGCCAGCTTAAGGGGAGGAGGCGGGAGCCAGGGGGCTGGAGGCGCCTTCATCCGCCCGCCTCGCACCCGGGTCGGCCTGCCCAGCCCTCGGCTTGGGGACCCCGGGCGTCCCGCCCCGGTCGTCCGGTTCCGACGGCCACTGCGGGCAGTATTGGTAGCGGCCGCCAAGGATGAGAAGGGTTGTGCCGCGTGGGAAGTGGGTGCGAGTCCTTGAGGCGGGCTGGGAAGGGGGGCGGGCTCACCCTCGTAGTCCCCTCTGGTCACGCTCCCGCCAGTGACACTGGACCTGGCAGAGCAAGGCGGGCGGCTTCGAGGTTGTAAGCAGGGAATTGCCACTATTTGCGGGCTTTCTAAAGGCCACGTGTTCCAGCTCCTGAAGACAAATGGAATGACAACAACTGGAGCAACATTTTGGATACAAGGTGTGAGGTTACACTCTTCTAAACTATAGGTTGATCAGGAGCCTCAATCGAATGATTTTTTTTGTTTTTTCTTTTAGATTCCATTTTGACCCACTAACATAGCATATGTGACAGTTTTACTAAGTGGGGGAAGTGGATCTACTAATGATAACTTGTAGTGGATATTTGTGGTTTTGCTTTGCAGCTACTCGCTCCTCTTCATGGAAACAGTACCCTCGTTTATTTTGAGGATCGTACCAGCACCCCTCGGCCCATAAGCTTCAGGTGATATCAGCCACTACTATGACTCACTGGGTGACCCACGACTCAGGTATGGCCATTAGAAGCATTATGTCTTCCTGGTAGCTAGGACTGGTTTACAGAAAAGTATATGACCAAGTCTGGCCAGTCAGAGACAAGAAAGCACCGTTTTGGGACTTTTTTTGGCCCCCTTAAGAAAGGGACTCCCTTCCATTGGACTTTGCAGAGTGAGTTGTGAGCTTAGAGCTTCTTTGTGTCACCATGTGAAGTCTGGGAATGAAGCAAATACTCAGGCATACCTGTGAGTTGGAGGAAAGCTAAACCTAGATGGGGATATTTGAGCTCTGAACCCAGCTGCTGCTGAAAAAAGGTCCTAACTTTGGATATTTTCAATTACAAATCACCAAATTCAGTTTTGTCTTAAGGCAGCTTGAGTTGAAATTTCTGCCTTGTTGGAATTGAAAGAGACCCAAATGATACAGAAATTAAACATTTTGGTCGTTTATTAACTTTAAGGGAGCATTTGGATACTGTATAGCGAGATCTTCGATTAGATTCTCATGTTTTGAGTTAGCTTGAAAATTTAAAAAGCCTGAAAGTTGTGTATTCTTTTTGCTCTTTTGATAAAGAGGCTACAGAAGTAACTGAACGAATTACTCCTTCTGGAAGCCTATGAAAATGTCAAGATGGTAGAATTCTTTTGCCAGATGACATGTATTAGATTGTTTTTTTAAATTAATTAATTAATTTTGTTGTGGTCCCCCCCACCCCCCACCCCCCGGGAGTCTTGTGCCTTTCAGGAATTTTAAGAACTTACATTTTTTTTTTAAATGCATCTTTTCCAGAGAACTTGCTCTGTCATCCAAGCACCTTTACAGTCTTCATTTCAGTTATAAAAATAAAAAAAAAGAAAAATTATTGAACATCTACTAAATGGTCCACCTACTAAATGTTAAATAATATTTTAATAAGAAAATAAAAGCAGGAACCTTCCCTGCTCTTCTGTTACTTACGTATTGATATAGGGATAGGAGGTCAGGCTCTTCTACAAGATTTCAGGAAATAGAAAAGATTCATGAATCTTTGATTGGAGGCGCAAATTTCCTGAATCTTTGGGGAGAATTGCTACCTTCACCAGTGATTGCTACTCTAACCATCTAACTGGAAGTACAGACACCTTAGGATTCTGTGTTGTTTTCCTATGAGATAGTCAAGTCTTATAGCTCTATTCCACAAGTTCCCATCAGTGCACATATGAAATTTAAGCCAGTGTAATAGCAGATAGATATGTTGCCTATATTTCCTTCCTCTTTACTTGCCCATATTTCCTTCCTCTTTACTTGCCCAGCAGAAGGTAAAGAGGCAATAGATAGCAGTGTCAACCGTTGTCCCCTCTAGCCTTTCCTTCCTGTCTTCTTCCCTAACCCAGGAGTATGAAGGCCGGGGAATAATTTTTCCTCCCAAGAGATTCCAGTCTATGCAACACTCATTTTAGACAGCAAAGAACCTGTGGCAGTGGCGGAAGCAGAGGTGGAGAAGATGTTCTAGCCCAGTGTCTCACATTTGTAAAGAACCTCAAATTTAGTATAATCTCTAAATGAACTTATACAATATTTTTTAATGTGATAAATGTGTTAGCTTTGGTTTAGACTTACGGGATAAACCACAGTTTTTGTATCTACCTTTAGCATATCTACTATTACTATTTACGTAAATACTGGAGACCTCAAAAATGGAAGTTCAGGCTTCTGTCAACCTCTGAGAAGCCCTGAGGTAATATGAAATATATTTATCAGAGACCCAGCTCTGTAAATCAAATACCTGTGGAAACCATTAATAAGAAAGAAAAAGAACAAAACTATGCACTTTTGTATATTGAAATATTCAACCCTTGTATTTAGTCACTCTGAAATAAGACACTGAATGATGGAGATTTAAGAATTTATGCTTTGTATAGTTTAAAAATTATTTGTATCTTTTGATGTTTTTTTTCCCCCTGCCTCTAAATACTTCTATGTGGAGGTGATGATTATGAAGGATTGGGAAACTCATTTCAATTTGCAGTCTTCTTCTATTTTCAGTGTCTAAATTAAATCAACATACTATTCTAACAAGTTTTTAAAAATGCAAGTGTTAATAAAGAATACATCAGTATTTCTGACCTGAAATATCTAGTAAGTGTAGTATTACTTTTCTTGAAAATATTCAGCTTGGATCTATACTTATAGTAATCAATGACACTGTTAAGCTGCTGAAAGGTAATGGATGAAGATTTGAAAGAAAGCATATTCTAGCTAGAAACTGCTAACTCAGCTCAAGGAAATGTACCCCAACTTTCTTCATTGTCTCAAGAGATGTTAAGTGAAAATAGATCAAAACCAAAAATCTCCCCAAAATAATTGGTTAGGAGGAAGAGAAATGGAAGTGGTATCCGGCTTCTCAAAAGCCACAGAGAAGATGAATTTTACCTGCCTCTAGGTCTCCTTGCAAACATCCCTGTGAAAAGTGTACAAGGTTGAATTAGTAGTATGAAAGTATTGTCTTATTTTATAAAACACCAATTTAAACTTAATAGATTAGATTAGAGCAGTGGTTCTCAAATTTTAGGGTGCATCAGTATAATCTGGAACGCTTATTAAATCACAGGTTGGTGGGACCCACCCCAGAGTTTCTGATTCACTAGGAGTCCGGTAGGGCCGGATAATTTGCATTTTTAACAAGCTGCCAGGTGAAGCAGATACTGCTTATCTGAGGCTACACTTTAAGATCCCTTGCATTAGAGCATTATTGAGAACACAGCTTGTGTCTTTATGTGGGTCTATAAGAATGAACATTTATTATTGTATAAATTATTTGGTTTTCAAAACTAGTTCTCTTTTTTTATGTTACTCATCATAAATATACAGTAAAGTAAGGAGTTTTTGAAACATCTTTACTGAAGTATAATTGCTTTACAATGGTGTGTTAGTTTCTGCTTTATAACAAAGTGAATCGGCTATACATATACATACATCCCAATATCTCCTCCTTCTTGCGTTTCCCTCCCACCCTCCCTATTCCACCCCTCTAGGTGGTCACAGAGCACCAAGTTCATCTCCCTGTGCTATGCGGCTGCTTCCCACTAGCTATCTGTTTTACATTTGGTAGTGTATATATGTCCATGCCACTCTCTCACTTGCTCCCAGCTTACCCTTCCCCCTCCCCATGTCCTCAAGTCCATTCTCTACCTTTTTATTCCTGTCCTGCCCCTAGGTTGTTAGGAACCTTTTTTTTGTAGATGTTGTTTTTTTAGATTCCATATATATGTGTTAGCATACGATATTTGTCTTTCTCTTTCTGACTTACTTCACTCTGTATGACAGACTCTAGGTCCATCCACCTCACCACAAATAACTCAATTTTGTTTCTTTTTATGGCTGAGTAATATTCCATTGTATATATGTGCCACATCTTCTTTATCCATTCAACTGTTGATGGACACTTAGGTTGCTTCCATGTCCTAGCTATTGTAAATAGAGCTGCAATGAACATTTTGGTACATGACTCTTTTTGAATTATGGTTTTCTCAGGGTATATGCCCAGTAGTGGGATTGCTGGGTCGTATGGTAGTTCTATCTGTAGTTTTTTAAGGAACCTCCATACTGTTCTCCATAGTGGCTGTATCAATTTACATTCCCACCAACAGTGCAAGAGGGTTCCCTTTTTTCCACACCCTCTCCAGCATTTATTGTTTAAAGATTTTTTGATCATGGCCATTCTGACCAGTGTGAGATGATATCTCATTGTAGTTTTGATTTGCATTTCTCTAATGATTAATGATATTGAGCATTCTTTCATGTGCTTGTTGGCAACCTGTATATCTTATTTGGAGAAATGTCTATTTAGGTCTTCTGCCCATTTTTGGATTGGGTTGTTTGTTTGTTATTGAGCTGCATGAGCTGCTTGTAAATTTTGGAGATTAATCCTTTGTCAGTTGCTTCATTTGCAAATATTTTCTCCAATTCTGAGGGTTGTTTTTTGGTCTTGTTTAGGGTTTCCTTTGCTGTGCAAAAGCTTTTAAGTTTCATTAGGTCCCATTTGTTTATTTTTGTTTTTATTTCCATTTCTCTAGGAGGTGGGTCAAAAAGGATCTTGCTGTGATTTATTTCATAGAGTGTTCTGCCTATGTTTTCCTCTAAGAGTTTGATAGTGTCTGGCCTTACATTTAGGTCTTTAATCCATTTTGAGCTTACTTTTGTGTATGGTGTTAGGGAGTGTTCCAATTTCATACCCTTACATATACCTGTCCAGTTTTCCCAGCAACACTTATTGAAGAGGCTGTCTTTTTATTCTTGCCTCCTTTATCAAAAATAAGGTGACCATATGTGTGTGGGTTTATCTCTGAGCTTTCTATTCTGTTCCATTGATCTATCTTTCTGTTTTTGTGCCAGAACCATACTGTCTTGATTACTGTAGCTTTGTTGTATAGTCTGAAGTCAGGGAACCTGATTCCTCCAGCTCCATTTTTCTTTCTCCAGATTGCTTTGGCTATTTGGGGTCTTTTGTGTTTCCATACAAATTGTGAAATTTTTTGTTCTAGTTCTGTGAAAAATGCCAGTGGTAGTTTGATAGGGATTGCATTGAATGTGTAGATTGCTTTGGGTAGTAGAGTCATTTTCACAATGTTGATTCTTCCAATCCAAGAGCATGGTGTATCTCTCCATCTGTTTGTATCATCTTTAATTTCTTTCATTCGTGTCTTATGGTTTTCTGCATACAGGTCTTATGTCACCTTAGGTAGGTTTATTCCTAGGTATTTTATTCTTTTTGTTGCAGTGATAAATGGGAGTGTTTCCTTAATTTAGCTTTCAGATTTTTCATCATTAGTATGTAGGAATGCAACAGATATCTGTGCATTAATTTTGTATCCTGCTACTTTACCAAATTCATTCATTAGCTCTAGTAGTTTTCCGGTAGCATCTTTAGGATTCTCTCTGTTTGGTATCATGTAATCTGCAAACAGTGACATCTTTATTTCTTGTTTTCCAATTTGGATTCCTTTTATATCGTTTTCTTCCCTGATTGCTGTGGCTAAAACTTCCAAAGCTATGTTGAATAATGGTGGTGAGAGTGGACAACCTTGGCTTGTTCCTGATCTTAGTGGAAATGGTTTCAGTTTTCCACCATTGAGAATGATGTTTGCTCTGGGTTTTTCATATATGGCCTTTATTATGTTGAGGCAAGTTCCCTCTATGCCTACTTTCTGGAGGGTTTTTGTCATAAATAGGTGTTGAACTTTACTGAAGGTTTTATCTGCATCTACTGAGGTGATCATATGGTTTTTGTCCTTCAGTTTGTTAATATGGTTTATCACATTGATTGGTTTGTATATATTAAAGAATCCTTGCATTCCTGGGATAAACCCCGCTTGATCATGGTGTATGATCCTTTTAATGTGCTATTGGATTATGTTTGCTAGTATTTTGTTGAGGATTTTTGCATCTATGTTCATCAGTGATATTAGCCTGTAGTTTTCTTTCTTTGTGACGTCTTTGTCTGGTTTTGGTATCAGCGTGATGGTGGCCTTGTAGAATGAGATTGGGACTGTTCCTCACTGTGCTGTGTTTTGGAAGAGTTTGAGAAGGATACTTGTTAACTCCTCTCTAAATGCTTGATAGAATTAGCCTGTGAGGCCATCTAGTCCTGGGCTTTTGTTTGTTGGAAGTTTTTTTTTTTTGTGATACGTGGGCCTCTCCCGCCGCAGAGCACCGGCTCCAGACGCGCAGGCTCAGCGGCCATGGCTCACGGGCCCAGCCGCTCCGCGGCATGTGGGATCTTCCCGGACCGGGGCACGAACGCTCGTCCCCAGCATCGGCAGGTGGACTCTCAACCACTGTGCCACCAGGGAAGCCCAGTTTTTTTTTTTCTTTCTTTTTTTTTTTTTTTTGCGGTACGCGGGCCTCTCACTGCTGTGGCCTCTTCCGTCGCAGAGCACAGGCTCCGGACGCACAGGCCCAGCGGCCATGGCCCACGGGCCCAGCTGCCCTGCGGCACGTGGGATCCTCCCGGAGCGGGGCAGGAACCTGTGTCCCCTGCATCGGCAGGTGGACCCTCAACCACTGCACCACCAGGGAAACCCTCAGTTTTTTGTTTTTTTTTTTTAACATCTTTATTGGAGTATAATTGCTTTACAATGGTGGGTTAGTTTCTGCTTTATAACAAAGTGAATCAGTTGTACATATACATATATCACCATATCTCTTCCCTCTTGCGTCTCCCTCCTTCCCACCCTCCCTATCTCACCCCTCTATGTGGTCACAAAGCACCGAGCTGATCTGCCTGTGCTATGCGGCTGCTTCCCAGTAGTTATCTATTTTATGTTTAGTAGTGTATATATGTCCATGCCACTCTATTACTTTGTCACAGCTTACCCTACCCCATCCCCATATCCTCAAGTCCATTCCTCAAGTCCATTCTCTAGTAGGTATGCACCTTTATTCCCGTCTTACCCCTAGGTTCTTCAAGACATTTGTTTTTTCTTAGATTCCATATATATGTGTTAGCATACTGTATTTGTCTTTCTCTTTCTGACTTACTTCACCCTGTATGACAGACTCTAGGTCCATCCACCTCACTACAAATAACTCAATTTCATTTCTTTTCATGGCTGAGTAATATTCCATTGTATATATGCGCCACATCTTTATCCATTCATCCGATGATGGACACTTAGGTTACTTCCATCTCCTGGCTATTGTAAATAGAGCTGCAGTGAACATTTTGGTACATGACTGTGTTTGAATTATGGTTTTCTCAGGGTATATGCCCAGTAGTGGGATTGCTGAGTCATATGGTAGTTCTATTTTTAGTTTTTTTTTTTTTTTAACATCTATATTGGAGTATAATTGCTTTAAAATGGTGTGTTAGTTTCTGCTTTATAACAAAGTGAATCAGTTATACATATACATATGTTCCCATATCTCTTCCCTCTTGCATCTCCCTCCCTCCCACCCTCCCTATCCCAGCCCTCTAGGCGGTCACAAAGCACCGAGCTGATATCCCTGTGCTATGTGGCTGTTTCCCACTAGCTATCTACCTTACGTTTGGTAGTGTATATATATCCATGCTTCTCTCTCGCTTTGTCACAGATCACCCTTCCCCCTCCCAATATCCTCAAGTCCGTTCTCCAGTAGGTCTGTGTCTTTATTCCTGTCTTACACCTAGGTTCTCATGACATTTTTTTTCTTAAATTCCATACATATGTGTTAGCATACAGTATTTGTCTTTCTCTTTCTGACTTACTTCACTCTGTATGACAGACTCTAGCTCTATCCACCTCATTACAAATAGCTCAGTTTTGTTTCTTTTTATGGCTGAGTAATATTCCATTGTATATATGTGCCACATCTTCTTTATCCATTCATCCAATGAAAGGCTCTTAGGTTGTTTCCATCTCCGGGCTATTGTAAATAGAGCTGCAATGAACATTTTGGTACATGACTCCTTTTGAATTTTGCTTTTCTCAGGGTATATGCCCAGTAGTGGGATTGCTGGGTCATATGGTAGTTCTGTTTGTAGGTTTTTAAGGAACCTCCATACTGTTCTCCATAGTGGCTGAACCAATTCACATTCCCACCAGCAGTGCAAGAGTGTTCCCTTTTCTCCACACCCTCTCCAGCATTTATTGTTTCTAGATTTTTTGATCATGGCCATTCTGACTGGTGTGAGATGATATCTCATTGTAGTTTTGATTTGCATTTCTCTAATGATTAATGATGTTGAGCATTCTTTCATGTGTTTGTTGGCAGTCTGTATATCTTCTTTGGAGAAATGTCTATTTAGGTCTTCTGCCCATTTTTGGATTGGGTTGTTTGTTTGTTTGTTATTGAGCTGCATGAGCTGCTTATAAATTTTGGAGATTAATCCTTTGTCAGTTGCTTCATTTGCAAATATTTTCTCCAATTCTGAGGGTTATCTTTTCATCCTGTTTGTGGTTTCCTTTGCTGTGCAAAAGCTTTTAAGTTTCATTAGGTCCCATTTGTTTATTTTTGTTTTTATTTCCATTTCTCTAGGAGATAAGTCAAGAAGGATCCTGTGATGTATGTCATAGAGTGTTCTGCCTATGTTTTCGTCTAAGAGTTTGATAGTTTCTGGCCTTGGATCTAGGTCTTTAATCCATTTTGAGTTTATTTTTGTGTATGGTGTTAGGGAGTGTTCCAATTTCATATTTTATATGTACCTGTCCAGTTTTCCCAGCACCACTTATTGAAGACGCTGTCCTTTCTCCACTGTACATTCCTGCCTCCTTTATCAAAGATAAGGTGACCATATGTGCGTGGGTTTATTTCTGAGCTTTCTATCCTGTTCCATTGATCTATCTTTCTGTTTTTGTGCCAGTACCATACTGTCTTGATTACTGTAGCTTTGTAACATAGTCTGAAGTCAGGGAGCCTGATTCCTCCAGCTCCGTTTTTTCTTCTCAAGATTGCTTTGGCTATTCGGGGTCTTTTGTGTTTCCATACAAATTGTGAAATTTTTTGTTCTAGTTCTGTGAAAAATGCCAGTGGTAGTTTGATAGGGATTGCATTGAATCTGTAGATTGGTTTGGGTAGTAGAGTCATTTTCACAATGTTGATTCTTCCAATCCAAGAACATGGTATATCTCTCCATCTGTTTGTATCATCTTAAATTTCTTTAATCAGTGTCTTATAATTTTCTGCATAGATGTCTTTTATCTCCTTAGGTAGGTTTATTGCTAGATATTTTTTTCATTTTGTTGCAGTGGTAAATGGGAGTGTTTTCTTGATTTCACTTTCAAATTTTTCATCATTAGTGTAGAGGAATGCCAGAGATTTCTGTGCAGTAATTTTGTATCCTGCTACTTTACCAAGTTCATTGATTAGCTCTAGTAGTTTTGTGGTAGCATCTTTAGGATTCTCTATGTATAGTATCATGTCATCTGCAAACAGTGACAGCTTTACTTCTTCTTTTCCAATTTGGATTCCTTTTATTTCCTTTTTTTCTCTGATTGCTGTGGCTAAAACTTCCAAACCTATGTTGAATAAGAGTGGCGAGAGTGGGCAGCCTTGTCCTGTTCCTGATTTTAGTGGAAATTGTTTAAGTTTTTCACCATTGAGGACAATGTTGGCAGTGGGTTTGTCATATATGGACTTTATTATGTTGAGGCAAGTTCTCTCTATGCCTACTTTCTGCAGGGTATTTATCATAAGTGTGTGTTGAATTTTGTCGAAAGCTTTCTCTGCATCTATTGAGATGATCATACGGTTTTTCTCCTTCAGTTTGCTAACATGGTGTATCACTTTGATTGATTTGCATATATTGAAGTATCCTTGCATTCCTGGAATAAACCCCACTTGATCATGGTATATGATCCTTTTCATGTGCTGTTGGATTCTGTTTGCTAGTATTTTGTTGAGGATTTTTGCATCTATGTTCATCAGTGATATTGGCCTGTAGTTTTCTTTCTTTGTGACATCCTTGTCTGGTTTTGGTATCAGGGTGATGGTGGCCTTGTAGAATGAGTTTGGGCGTGTTCCTCCCTCTGGTATATTTTGGAAGAGTTTGAGAAGGATAGGTATTAGCTCTTCTCTAAATGTTTGATAGTATTCGCCTGTGGGGCTGTCTGGTCCCCGGCTTTTGTTTGTTGGAAGATTTTTAATCACAGTTTCAATTTCAGTGCTTGTGATTGGTCTGTTCATATTTTCTATTTCTTCCTGATTCAGTCTTGGCAGTTGTGCATTTCTAAGAATTTGTCCATTTCTTCCAGGTTGTCCATTTTATTGGCATGGAGTTGCTTGTAGTGATCTCTCGTGATCTTTTGTATTTCTGCAGTGTCAGTTGTTACTTGTCCTTTTTCATTTCTAATTCTATTGATTTGAGTCTTCTCCCTTTTTTTCTTGATGAGTCTGGCTAATGGTTTATCAATTTTGTTTATCTTCTCAAAGAACCAGCTTTTAGTTTTGTTGTTCTTTGTATCGTTTCCTTCATTTCTTTTTCATTTATTTCTGATCTGATTTTTATTATTTCTTTCCTTCTGCTAACTTTGGGGTTTTTTTGTTCTCTTTCTCTAATGGCTTTAGGTGCAAGGTTAGGTTCTTTATTCGAGATGTTTCCTGTTTCTTAAGGTAGGATTGTATTGCTATAAACTTTCCACTTAAAACTGCTTTTGCTGCATCCCACAGGTTTTGGGTCGTCGTGTCTCCATTGTCATTTGTTTCTAGGTATTTTTTGATTTCCTCTTTGATTACTTCAGTGATCCCTTCGTTATTAAGTAGTGTATGTTTAGCCTCCATGTGTTTGTATTTTTTACAGATCTTTTCCTGTAATTGATATCTAGTCTCATAGGGTTATGGTCAGAAAAGATACTTGATACAATTTCAATTTTCTTAAATTTACCAAGGCTTGATATTTGACCCAAGATATGATCTATCCTGGAGAATGTTCCATGAGCACTAGAGAAAAATGTGTATTCTGTTGTTTTTGGATGGAATGTCCTATAAATATCAATTAAGTCCATCTTGTTTAATGTATCATTTAAATCTTGTGTGTCCGTATTTATTTTCATCTGTCCATTGGTGAAAGTGGGGTGTTAAAGTCCCATACTATGAATGTGTTACTGTCGATTTCCCCTTTTATGGCTGTTAGTATTTGCCTTATGTATTGAGGTGCTTCTATGTGGGTACATAAATATTTACAATTGTTATATCTTCTTCTTGGATCAATCCCTTGATCATTATGTGGTGTCCTTCTTTGTCTCTTTTAATAGTCTTTATTTTAAAGTCTATTTTGTCTGATATGAGAATTGCTTCTCCAGCTTTCTTTTGGTTTCCATTTGCATGGAATATCTTTTTCCATCCCCTTACTTTCAGTCTGTATGTGTCTCTAGGTCTGAAGTGGGTCTCTTGTAGACAGCATATGTGGGTCTTGATTTTGTATCCATTCAGCCAATCTGTGTCTTTTGGTAGGAGCATTTAGTCCATTTACATTTAAGGTAATTATTGATATGTATGTTCCTATTCCCATTTTCTTAATTGTTTTGGGTTCGTTATTGTAGGTCTTTTCCTTCTCTTGTGTTTCTTGCCTAGAGAAGATCCTCTACCATTTGTTGTAAAGCTGGTTTGGTGGTGCTGAACTCTCTCAGCTTTTGCTTATCTGTAAAGTTTTTAATTTCTCCGTCAAATCTGAATGAGATCCTTGCTGAGTAGAGTAACCTTGGTTGCAGGTTTTTCTCCTTCATCACTTTAAATATGTCCTGCCACTCCCTTCTGGCTTGCAGAGTTTCTGATGAAAGATTAGCTGTTAACCTTATGGGGATTCCCTTTTGTGTTATTTGTTGTTTTTCCCTTGCTACTTTTAATATGTTCTGTTTGTATTTAATTTTTGACACTTTGATTAATATGTATCTTGGCGTGTTTCTCCTTGGATTTATCCTGTATGGGACTGT
The DNA here is from genome assembly GCF_059928025.1 of Delphinapterus leucas. Taxonomy (NCBI): domain Eukaryota; kingdom Metazoa; phylum Chordata; class Mammalia; order Artiodactyla; family Monodontidae; genus Delphinapterus; species Delphinapterus leucas. The sequence continues at coordinate 22,806,334 of NC_143133.1, forward strand.
CTGTGCTTCCTGGACTTGATTAACTATTTCCTTTCCCATATTAGGGAAGTTTTCAACTATAATCTCTTCAGATATTTTCTCAGTCCCTTTCATTTTCTCTTCTTCTTCTGGGACCCTTGTAGTTCGAATATTGGTGCGTTTAATGTTGTCCCAGAGGTCTCTGAGACTGTCCTCAGTTCTTTTCATTCTTTTTTCTTTATTCTGCTCTGTAGTAGTTATTTCCAGTATTTTATCTTCCAGGTCACTTATTCATTCTTCTGCCTCAGTTATTCTGCTATTGATCCCATCTAGACTATTTTTAATTTCATTTATTGTGTTGTTCATCGTTGCTTGTTTCATCTTTAGTTCTTCTAGGTGCTTGTTAAATGTTTCTTGCATTTTGTCTATTCTATCTAAGGTTTTGGATCATCTTTACTATCATTATCCTGAATTCTTTTTCAGGTAGGCTGCCTATTTCCTCTTCATTTGTTAGGTCTGGTGGGTTTTTATCTTGCTCCTTCATCTGCTGTGTGTTTTTCCGTCTTCTCATTTTGCTTATCTTACTGTGTTTGGGGTCTCCTTTTTGCAGGGTGCAGGTTCGTACTTCACGTTGTTTTTGGTGTCTGTCCCCAGTGGCTAAAGCTGGTTCAGTGGGTTGTGTGGGCTTCCTGGTAGAGGAGAGTAGTGCCTGTGTTCTGGTGGATGAGGCTGGATGTTGTCTTTCTGGTGGGCAGGTCCACGTCTGGTGGTGTGTTTTGGAGTGTCTGTGGACTTATGATTTTAGGCAGCCTCTCTGCTAATGGGTGGGGTTGTGTTCCTGTCTTGCTAGTTGTTTGGCATAGGGTGTCTAGCACTGTAGCTTGCTGGTCGTTGAGTGAAGCTGGGTGCTGGTGTTGAGATGGAGGTCTCTGGGAGATTTTTGCCGTTTGATATTATGTGGAGCTGGGAGGTCTCTTGTGGACCAGTGTCCTGAAGTTGGCTCTCCCGCCTCAGAGGTACAGCACTGACTCCTGGCCGCAGCACCAAGAGCCTTTCATCCACAGGGCTCAGAACAAAGGGGAGAAAAAGTAGAAGGAAAGGAAGAATGAAAGAAAGAAAGAAAGGCAGGAGGGAGGGAGAGAGGAAGGAGGGAAGGAAGGAAAGAAAGAAAGAAAGCAAGTAAAATAAAATAAAATAAAGTAAGATAAAGTTATTAAAATAAAAAATTATTAAGAAAAAAATTTCTTTTAAAGAAAAAAAAAACGGATGGATAGAACCCTATGACAAATGGTGGAAGCAAAGCTATACAGACAGAATCTCACACAGAAGCATACACATGCACACTCACAAAAAGAGGAAGAGGGGAAAAAATAGTAAATCTTGCTCTCAAAGTCCACCTCCTCAATTTGGGATGATTCGTTGTCTCTTCATGTTGTCCACAGATGCAGGGTACATCAAGTTTATCGTGGAGCTTTAATCCGCTGCTCCTGAGGCTGCTGGGAGAGATTTCCCTTTCTCTTCTTTGTTCTCACAGCTCCCAGGGCTCAGCTTTGGATTTGGCCCCGCCTCTGATTGTAGGTCGCCGGAGGGCGTCTGTTCTTAGCTCAGACAGGACGGGGTTAAAGGAGCAGGTGCTTTGGGGACTCATGCCGGGGGGAGGGAGGGGTACGGAGTGCGGGGCGAGCCTGTGCCAGCAGAGGCCGGCATGACGTTGCACCTGAGGCGCGCTGTGCGTTCTCCCTGGGAAGTTGTCCCTGGATCCCGGGACCCTGGCAGTGGCTGGCTGCACAGGTTTCCAGAAGGGGGCTGTGGATAGTGACCTGTGCTCGCACACAGGCTTCTTGGTGGCGGCAGCAGCAGCCTTAGCGTCATGCCCCTCTCTGGGGTCCGCGTTTGTAGCCGCGGCTCACGCCCGTCTCTGGAGTTCTTTTAAGCAGCAATCTTATTCCCCTCTCCTGGTGCACCAGGAAACAAAGAGGGAAGAAAAAGTCTCTTGCCTCTTCGGCAGGTCCAGACTTTTCCCCGGACTCCCTCCCGGCTAGCCGTGGTGCACTAACCCCCTGCAGGCAGTGGTCATGCTGCCAACCCCAGTCCTCTCCCTGCGCTCCTACCGAAGCCCGAGCCTCAGGTCGCAGCCCCGCCCGCCCCGGCGGGTGAGCAGACAAGCCTCTCAGGCTGGTGAGTGCCGGTGGGCACCGATCCTCTGTGCGGGAATCTCCCCGCTTTGCCCTCCGCACCGCTGTTGCTGTTCTCACCTACGCGGGCTGAAGCTTTCCCCCTCCACCGCCTGCAGTCTCCGCCCGCGAAGGGGCTTCCTAGTGTGTGGAAACCTTTCCTCCTTCACAGCTCCCTCCCACTGGTGCAGGTCTCATCCCTATTCTTTTGTCTCTCTTTTTTCTTTTGCCCTACCCAGGTACGTGGGGAGTTTCTTGCCTTTGGGAGGTCTGAGGTCCTCTGCCAGCGTTCAGTAGGTGTTCTCTAGGAGTTGTTCCACGTGTAGATATATTTCTGGTGTATCTGTGGGGAGGAAGGTGATCTCTGCATCTTACTCTTCTGCCATCTTCCTGACCTCTCCTGTCCTCAATTCTTTTCATTATTTTTTCTTTATTCTGCTCTGTGATAGTTATTTCCACTACTTTATTCCAGGTCACTTATCTGTTCTTCTGCCTCAGTTATTCTGCTACCAATTCCTTCTAGAAAATTTTTAATTTCATTTATTGTGTTGTTCATTATTGTTTGTTTGCTCTTTAGTTCTTCTAGGTTCTTGTTAAGCATTTCTTGTATCTTCTCCATTCTCTTCCTCAGATTTTGGATCATCTTTACTGTCATTTCTCTGAATTCTTTTTTAGGTACATTGCCTATTTCCTATTCATTTGTTAGGTCTGGTGGGTTTTTATCTTGCTCCTTCATCTGCTGTGTGTTTCTCTATCTTCTCATTTTGCTTAACTCACTGTGTCTGGGGTCTCCTTTTCGCAGGCTGCATATTCATAGTTCCCATTGTTTTTGGTGTCTGCCCCCAGTGGCTAAGGTAGATTCAGTGGGTTGTGTGGGCTTCCTGGTAGAGGAGAGTAGTGCCTGTGTTCTGGTGGATGAGGCTGGATCTCGGCTTTCTGGTGGGCAGGACCGCGTCTGGTGGTGTGTTTTGAGGTTTCTGTGTACTTATTATGATTTTAGGCAGCCTCTCTGCTAATGGGTGGGGCTGTGTTTCTGTCTTTCTAGTTGTTTGGCATAGGGTGTCCTGCACTGTAGCTTGCTGGTCGTTTAGTGGAGCTAAGTCTTAGCGTTGAGTTGGAGATCTCGGGGAGAACTTTTGCCGTTTGATATTGCATGGAGCCTGGAGGTCTCTGGTGGACCAATGTCCTGAACTCAGCTCTCCCACCTCAGAGGCACAGGTCTGACACCTGGCAGGAGCACGAAAATCCTGTCAGCCACACGACTTTTTGCCTCTGGAGCTTAGAAATCCTTGCAGTTGTTGTTCAGTCTAGTCTGCCCACAGCCCAATCCTTTGCTGTCTAGCCTATAGATTTTTCTTGGTTTACACCAGTTAGTACCTCTCTCTTCACTCTCTGAAGTTCGAGAAATCTGAGGTCTTCTGCCAGCCTTCAGTAGGTATTCTGTAGGAGTTTTTCCACATGTAGGTGTAATTTTGTATTTGTGGGGAGGAAGGTGATTTCCACATGTTACTCTTCCGCCACCTTGAAGGTCCCACCTAAAGTCAGGATTTTAATTTGCTTCTGATACAGTCGATTAGGTAAACTATCAATGAAACTGGAATGCTTTGTTAAAAAATATAGGGCCTTTGGAATAGTAAAAAGTAGCAAGAGTTGGAAACAGGGTAACAGTTGCTACACTTACCTCCTTGAGGGCTGTATCCCTCCCTGGTTCATTTTGTGTCTTCCACTGCCCCAGGTATAGGGCCTTGCACAATAGTGGTCATTTTAAATGAACTAAAGAAGAGAAAGAAGTTATTTTCTTAGATAATAGGTAATGTTTTACATTGTCCCTGATAAAGGAAATCACCGTATTATATTCTGTCATTAAAAGTTGTTTTGATTCCTTCGCCAAAAAATACCTCTACACATTATTTTCTATCATTTCTGTTTAATTTTCAAATGCTTTGTCCTCAAAAATAGCTATTTCCCTAATGTGCAACTAGTTTAAGTTCTTCTGTTCTGATCATAATGTATGTAGTTAATTACCAGCCTTGGGTGATGACTATTTGGCAGTATAAACATATTCATATCTATAGGTTTAGCATAAAGTTTTGAAATAACTGTTGTTTTGTTTCATTTTGATGGGGAAATACAAGCAATCATCAGATTGTAGAACATACTGTGTGAGTCTTCAAAGCTATCTCAATATTCAGGCAGGACCAAACATCATTAACGTGTTTCTTTGATCTAGCTTGCAACATTAAAACATCATTTTATAGCTTGGTCTCGTGCCATGTAGTACAAGAGAGATTCATTGTGAGAATAAAATGGATGATTTCTCTTTCAATCTGTGTGAAAACAGCCTTCATAGAAAGACCCCAGAATACTTTCTCTACTTATAATGATGTTTCTCCATTGTATCTGATCCTTTGATTTCAAGAGGTTGAAGAAAATAATAAATATTCAAGAAGTAGGAGTTGTATGAATTAATTTTGTTTTGCTCCTCTGAAAGTATCTTTGAAATAGTGATATAAAACGTTGTTAGAAAAAAGAGAAATAGCAGAGAAAATTGAGATGCCCTGTACATTGTGGATCGACATATCCAGTATTCTTAGGCTTGAGGCGTTTGGACTGACTTCTCTGCCAAACATTTGAATTAGAGAACTGTGAGTATAAATAAAGGAAAATTTAATTGGGATAGGGAAAATTTATGTGTATAGTTTTTCTCCCTCAGATATGAGCAAGAGCTCTCAGTAGTAATAGAAGAAATCGAAAATGGGAACTCAGCTCACTTAGCATCACATTCGTGTTGTTCAGCATCTTCTGCCTTCTGAGAAAAAAAGAGTAGATGCCCTCATTCATTTTTCTTAAAACTCACACTTGAAATCAAACACGTACACAGAAACGAAATGAAATTACTGGAACCTACTGGTTAAACCCAAACATTTTTCTCTAAAGTCTCATTTTACTCGGGAATCCATGATCATTTTATTTTCCCTCCACAGGATAGAGCTCAGCCCTCTGGAAAAGATAAATAAGTGTTGATTGGACAAATAAATCCAGATCTTACAATGTTCTTTTCCTTAAGCTCTGTATGTAACCTATATTTAAGAATTAATCTTTGAAAGATTCCATTCACAGTTTGTGCCTATGGTTTTATATGTAAATTATACATTTAGAACTCAATTCTCTTGTTGATCAGGGCAGGGAATAGGGTTAGTGCAGACCCTCTAGAGTTCTAAAACTTGTCATAGCCTTGTATTTACAGCAAAAGAAGAAATCTTAAACTGGGTTAAAGGGCTTGGGATGGTAACAGAAGTATTTTTTATCCAAGCCTGACTATTCTGGGGGCAACAGCTTTCTGGCTCTTGTGAAAAATCTTAACTTTAACTCAATATAGAAAACTATTACTTTTCATTACAGGATAGAATTTAAACAAAATGAAGCCAGGAGAACCATGTCAACTTAATTTATATCACTTTATAAATAATAGGCTGTGTGTTAGCATTCCTTGAAGTCAGTCTTGGTTATTTTATATACATGTTTGTCTCTGTGAGTTTTATATAACTCCTTTAACCATTTTGACAAAGAGTAATGATAGAACCTCTGCACATTAATAGCAACAGGGATGGCAGTGAGACAGAAAACAAGAACTTGTCACATGTTGGAGCTCTTTGTATGCTGTTATATAATGTATCAGTAGATAAAAGCTCAGCAAAATGTATTATAATTGTGTAGAAGAAGAAAATAGTCTTAGGAAGTAATGTTCCAAAATAAGCACACTGATGGTGACCTTTGAGATAGATTGGGTATGGGGTGGGTAAGAGAGAGGGGAAAGAAAAAGGAAAGAAAAAAAGATGATTGGCAAAAAGTTACTTTCAAAACTCAGGCTCATTTCATTATTGAGTGAGTTATGTTTACACCATCATCAAATATGTATGGGGTAGATATGTATTGATGTATGTATATAATGTGCTGTAGAAACGTAGTGGTGAGTTAGAAAGATTGCAGCAGACCCTGACCTCCTGACTTTCACATTGTCATTACACAGCTAAATTGACAGTTAATTTAAGTACAACATTACTTACAATTATCATGTACTATTTTTACTGCTGCAGTGAAAACATACAGGGTGATGAGAATGGGTATCAGGCAACCTGACCTAGTCTGGGGAGGAGTGAGGGTGTTTAAGGGGTCAGAGAAGCTTACCTATGGGACTGATTTTCAGTGAATCATGGTACCTAGCCTGATTTCATTGTTTCATTTTGCAGAAAAAAACCCACAACCACAGAGTGTCCAGGGTAGTAGCGGGTGAAGGGTAGGGTGTGTATGTGAGAGTTTAATTTCAGTAGTCTAGCAGGAACCTGTTTTAGAAAAGTCTCAGTGTTTGCAACCACCTGACCCCACTTAATTGTTTTCTGGAGGATTGGATTGACTATGTAACTAATACTTTTTAATACTTAAGAATTCTCTTTATAGTCACATTCAAATGTTAAAGCTCTTTTAATGGTGCAGCATCCGCTAGCAACCTAACCTACTGTCCCTTCCTTTGACCTGCCTTCCTCTCCTTCTTTCCTTCTCTTCATCAGTCCTTTTGGCTGGGGCTATGTCAGACACAGCAGAGAGAGACCAAACAAAAATCCATCAATTATCTGGATATATCCACACTTTTGGAGCTTGAACAACATCTAGCGTTTGTTCAAATATGTAATATACTCAAATTTTTGTTCTTCAATAAAATTGATTTCTTGACATTATAGTGTAGTAGAATCTATATAGAGGTATACAACCTGGGCCTCAGCTTGGGCTGTGCTGTTTTCCAGTTACTTAACTTTGGACTGGTCACTTAACTTCACTTGGTAAACAGAGTAATGGACACTCATTGAGAGAAATGAAAATAAAATGAGATATGTGAGAAAGTGCTATGCAATTTTAAAAGGGTTATATAGATACACAAAATTTTTTTAAATGGTAACCAGGTTGACCATGTTCAGAAGAATAAAAAAAAAAGTTATTGATTTACCTGAGACTAGCTCTCAGAGTACAAGTGAATTGAACATGATATTCTTTTCAAACACTTTTCTTCTTTTTTTTTTTTTTGCGGTTCGCGGGCCTCTCACTGTTGTGGCCTCTCCCGTTGCGGAGCACAGGCTGCGGACGCGCAGGCTCAGCGGCCATGGCTCACGGGCCCAGCCGCTCTGCGGCATGTGGGATCTTCCCGGACCGGGGCACGAACCCGTGTCCCCTGCATCGGCAGTAAACTGCACCACCAGGGAAGCCCCACTTTTCTTCTTTTAAAGGAATTTAATTTCTATTCTTCTAATAACCAAACTACAGCTAGTAGTCAATTTAGTAGATGTAATAAGGGAGCATCATTTGGCTTCCTCCTAATCTATGCCAGATGCTGTTGTGTTCCTCAGCTTGCCGAATTGCTATAAAAGTTCTGATGGGAAGGTCTCTGATTGGAAGGCAATCTGCTAGTTGTCTCCCAATATTCCATCTCTCCTTCTTCTACAGTAATAGCACTTGTAACAGGACATATGGCTAGCCAGAAAAAGAGGCTGCATTTTCCAACTAGATGTGGGTCAGCTGTAGCCAATGGGATACAAGAGGAAAGATTATGTGATTGTTTCTGGGAAACTTTCTGTGATGGACAGACACTAGGGAAGCCCTCATTATCTCTGTCTTCTGGTGTTCATGCCCTTCTAGAATCCTTCTCCCTGGGAGAGTGTGGGTAGGATCAGTGACTTGTTTCTAAGCAATAAAGTATGGTGAAGATGATGGGATGTTACTCCCACAGTTAGGTTATATTACATAGGACTCCATCTTGCCAGCAGACTAACTCTAGGGACTCTCTGTCCCAGCTAGGTGAAGTAAGTGGCCACACTGGGGAAGTCCATGTGTCAGAGAACTTCACGAGTCCTCAAGAAACCATGGAAGGCCTCTAGGAACTGTGGGAAGCCTCTAGGAACTATGGCCTCTAGGAGCTGAGGGCAGCCTCCAGGCAACAGCTGGCAGTAAGCTGGACCCTCAGTCCTAGAAGCATAGGAAACAAATTCTGCTAACAACCTGGGTCATCTTACAAGTGGTTTCTTCCCTAGCTGAACCCCCAGATGAGAATGCAGCCTGGCCTATATCTTCATAGCAATGCTGTGAAACCCTAAGCCAGGGAACTAGCTAAGCTGTGTCTGTATTCCTGACCATGGAAACTGTAAGGTAATAAATATCTGTTGTTTAAGTTGCTAAGTACGTGGTAGTTTGTTGTGTGGAATAGATAACTAACATCCTTCTTCAGAGACAGCTGGCACAAGCCCTTTGCCCTCTTTTTATTTTTCATGTCTGCTTCCATCCTTTTGCCTAAAACTCAGCTACAACTTTACTGGACCAAGAGGTTGAGGACCACACTTTTGAGATGCTGGAGCCTTGAGGTGGAAGACATCTAGGTTCTTGAGGGGGAGGGGATTTCATGTGAGCATAACTATTTATCTTGTTTGAGCCGTTATTTTGCCTTTTCTATCATTATTCCAAATAATATAGTATTATCAACTGGGATTTGTTTCATTTTACTGTTTACTACAATAAGAATATATGTTTATTATAGGAGATTTGGAAAGAACAAAGAAGAAATATCACTCATTACTATACACTCAGAAACACCCACCATTAACATTTGGTTTATTTCTCTTTAGTATTTTGATCTAAGTGTTGGGAAAAAAGACTTCTATGGCAAATATTTGTGACATTTAAATGTCATGACTTCTCTGTCATTAAGATAAAGTTTATTGAAATTACTTTAAAACATCTGTTTGGAATGTGAAAAATCTAATCAAACAAGCATTTGGCAAGAAAGAGACAAAATGTCCCATCTTTTTTTTTTTCATTAAATTTAAGTTTTTGTAAAAAGTCAATTTAAGCCATTTGTTTTTGTGTTCAGTATTTGACCTCAATAACTAAACAGATAACTCAGATGTAGATTTTTTGCACTCACTGATGAATCTCAGATTATTGCTTAACTTTGTACATATATATGTATGAGCTGTGATTTTGCTAATATTTTCACATGCTAGCTAAAATTTGTGTGAACTCAAGCTTGCCATATTATTTATTACAGCTTTTTAAAAAATAAATTAATTTATTTTATTTATTTATTTTTGGCTGTGTTGGGTCTTCGCTGCTGCACACAGGCTTTCTCTAGTTGTGGTGAGCGGGGCATACTCTTTGTTGCGGTGTGTGGGCTTCTCATTGAGGAGGCTTCTCGTTGCAGAGCACGGGCTCTAGGTGCACGGGCTTCAGTAGTTGTGGCATGCGGGCTCGGTAGTTGTGGCACATGGGCTTAGTTGCTCTGTGGCATGTGGGATCTTCCTGGACCAGGAATCGAACCCACATCCCCTGCATTGGCAGGCGTATTCTTAACCACTGTGCTACTAGGGAAGTCCCTCATTACAGCTTTTCAAAAGTTGAAGGTTTGCTAATCTTATTTTGAGTTTTATTTAAAAAATTCTCAAGTCCAAGGTTCTTAGTAGTTATGGTCCTCTACATAATGGGCCCAATCTGTCTTTACAAAAATATCTCCCAGTCAACCCTTAGCTCCAGGCATGCTGATCTACCCCAAATAAGCTTTCTAAAGCTCCCTCCTCCACGCCTTTGCTCAACTCTCCAGCTTATTATGATCTTACCTCCTCTGCACTTTAAATGGATCCGTCCTTTAAAGTCAGTGGAACTCTCAGCTTCTTCACAGAATCTCTCTTAGATCAAGTGAGAACTCCATGATTTCTCCATCCCCCAACTCAGATTATTTCCTCTGCACACTACCCAGATGGCATTAAGAACCTGCTATTTTCTTATAATGAGACTTTCTTACTCCCGCCTCTCTTCTGCTGGTAGGCATGGAATGGAGATTTATTAGCATTTTTGTTGGAAAGTTAATTGATAAATATAGCTATTAATAGCTGTATTTGCCACTTATTAAAATGAATAGGATCATTTTCAATGAAAAGTCTATGAATTTACTTCATGCATTGGGAAAGATTTAAGAAGAAAGTAGAAAACAAGGAAATATAAGCCTGAATTTTGGAAATCTATAATCTTATCTTCTGAACTAAAGTTGCATTAAGGCAATATGGTTCGGGTCGTTGTGTTTCATATGTATTGTCCTTGATGGGAGCAAATCTGTCTATGTGATCTTACTGTATTTCCTTTGGAAATGAGGAAAACCGAATAAAATGATGTGAGGAGTACAACATGACATTTTCCAAAAAATGAAATTTGTAGAGACTCTCTAATTCAAGTTGAAGGTGTCAATTAACACTCAGCAGCTTTCGTGTTCAAGAGTACTTCTCAAAAAATAGATAACCAAATTGAGGTGCTCCTCTTTTGAAATCCTCCCAGGGTGTTTCTCTGTGTTTTTGTACTATAAGGCCACAAGAGCACCGATGGCAGGATCCCATGGTGCATGTTTCAGTGTTCAAGCATACCTTGTTTTATTGTGCTTCCTTTTATTATGCTTCAAGGAGTTGTGTTTTTTACAAACTGAAGGTTTGTGGCAACGCTGTGTGGAGCAGGTCTATTGCTGCCATTTTTCCAACAGCATTTGCTCACTTCTTTCTCTGTGTCACATTTTGGTATTTCTCGCAATCTTTCAAGCCCTCCACCAGCAAAAAGATTATGGCTTGCTGAAGGGTCAGATGATGGTTAGCAGTTTTTAGTGTGAAAGTATTTTTTAATCAAGGTATGCATATTGGTTGTTCAGACATAATGCTATTGCACACTTAATAGACTGCAATATAGTGTAAATATAAGTTTTATATGTACTGGGAAACTAAAAAACTTGTGCGACTTGCTTTATTGCGATATTCGCTTTATTGTGGTGGTCTGCAGCTGAACCTGCAATATCTCTAAGGTATGCCTGTACTTAATGGAGTAAGCTGTAATTTTAAAAAGTTTAATAAATCCTCATAATTATGTTAGAAACTTTAAAAAAACGGAAATGGATTTCCTAATTAGAAAATCAAAATATAGGTGGGATTGAAAAACGTGACTTGCTGGTTTGCAAAATACTTTTATAATCCAATTTTATTAAACTCTTAGGTGATTCCATGTATTACCTATAGGTGAAGCAGAGATTCAAGGTACAGGCTTTCACAGGTTCAAGTTAGTGGTAGAAAGAAGCCTTCAACTCTGATCCTTTAACTCCTTTGAATAAACTTCTTTCATTCTTGTGAGAAAGAACTTTTATTTGTGGTGGTGTGGCATTTTAAATCCATGCCAGGTTATTAAGTTAAAGAATAGAAAACTCTGTTATTTAATTGCAAAAAGCTGGTAATTATCCTAAATTGAACAACTCTGTTTACTCTCTCACTTTCTGAGGAAAAAAAACCACCAAACTTTCTACAATGTTTCTTACACTAGGCACAATTTTAGATAAAGTCAGTTTTCTGCTTGATCAAGGTAAATAGAATGGGCAGGGGATTCTGCCTCTAGGAGGTAAAATAGAAAGCTGGTGAAAGGGGGTATAATTTGCTCTTTCCTCTTCATTCATTGACAAGTTGCTTTATACATTTGATATACAACTCCAGAATCCATTTTGTTGCAGTTTTATTTTCTAAGTTTCTATGTAAGGTAAAATATTCCAATGATTTGCCATTTTAAGAATAATTTCCAATTTCAGATGCAGCACTTTTAAAAATTATATACATACACACACACATATATATATATATATATTTATTACCAGAGCAAATTTAATGATGATAAATCAAGTGCTGTCACTCATGTGATCCCAGGGTAGTTCTTGTTCAAGGTGGTGGTGTCCTTGTAAATCTCACCACTGCACAGGGATTGTGTTCCAACCCAAGGGTCATGTTTTTAGTCCCCAGCTATATCTTTGACTAGAAACTACATATCAGATCTTAGTTGTCTTTCTCTGTAGCCAGAACCACAGTAATATGGAAATAGTCAAAGTGAGCATTGTGGAGCTAAATAGGTAGAGATGAGTACTCCCAGGAGGAAAGGATGACGTTTCTAATGATTAATTTCTGTAAATCATGGTCGAAACTCAATGGACACTTTGTAATTGTATTTCCAAATTATGACACCTTGTTTAAAAATGGACCTTAAAAATTCCCTAAAAATCAAGGACCTTGTGGTATGGCAGAAATAATATTGAACTTGGAATTAAGGGCCCTGAGTTCTGCCCATTAAGTATTTCTCAAACAGACTCTCTGAATCAGAATCATTGGAAATATTTGCTAAAATGCAGATACCCCAAATTCTGACCAAACGCATTAAATTCGAATCTTTGATGGAGACATATGGGAAGCTGTATTTTTATCAATTGCCTTAAGTGATTCTTATGCACTCTAAAGTTCAAGATCCTCTATTCCTATTTCTGTTTCCTAAATTTTCCCTAAGTTTCTTTTATTTCCTAGCTCTGTTGATTCCATTAGTCTTTAAGTACCATATTGTGGGGCACAGTAGTTATTTTGTTTAAATTATTATCTCTTCTATAAATGAAAAAAGTTACAATCTTTAAGTATAGTTAATGATTAACCTTAACAACACTGTAGTCGTCTTTTATTTACTTATCTGCTATTTTCGAACTAAAGTTTCAGAAGAATTTAGTGCTGTGTCATTTCCCTTGCTCCTGATTTTTAGAACATAAAAGAAGAAATTCTTCCCATAAAAAAGTATAGTATTGGTGTTATGTTATGCCCGTAGGAGAAGAAATATAACAGAGATGATGGAGATATTCATACAATCTTAACGATCGCACTGCCACCAAATCGTATAATGATTCCACGGTCAGATTTTATTTCAACAAGATTTTGGTACTGAAGAAAAGCACTGAAAATAAAACTGGAATTATTGAGGAGCTTTGAAGAGGGATGAAGAGAATAATAAAATGAAATTATTGAGGGAGGTACTAAAATCAGAGATGATGATGAATCTTCACTCCTCTATAAGTACCACAAGCTTCATAAGGGCAGCAGATTCTTATAAAATTCCTCTGAGTAGCATTGTAGCTTGATTTAAAAAAATATATATTACTACTTCTTATTAACATGTTTTCTTTCTCCTCCTCCCGTGGTATCCTGACTGAATTGCAGGGGGAAAACACATAATTCCTTTGTAAAAATAAGGAAACTATAGTATGAAGGAACTTTTTTTTTTAATGCAGATGAAGAAAGGAAGATATAGATGTGAAATCGAGTATGCTTTATGTGGTTGTCTGAGATAATATTTGAGTCCTATGACCAATCACACTGTGATTGCTCCCCATGCCCCAAATATCTTCATACCTCATTTGCCAAAAGTTTTACACTGGAGAGATCAGATTACAGTTTTTCATCAAAGATAATATTAATGGGAGAAAAATAAAAAGAGAACATTCAGCCTGAGGCCTTCATGCAGCAGTAGGAAGAAAGAATATAATTACTTTTGTCTTGGGAATAATGTGATATATGCATATTAGTCATTTGTAAAAAGCACTGGCTGAACATGAATCTTCTTTTTCCTCTCTCATTATGGTACTTTCACAACGTGGAACGCTTGGGTTAGATTTGAGATTTTTAGCTTTAGTTATTGGCTTTCAATTTAGGACAGAATGGTTTTTCTCATCTCCTAAAATGCATAGATAAAATAATAAAGAACTTAAATTGGAATACTAGATATACTTAAGAATATTTCAGGGTATGTTTATCACGGCTTAACTAATGGCTTATAACAATCAGTTAAAAAACAAATTAGAGCTCTAGAGTTTTTATACTATCAGATGTCAGAAGCATTCTTTTTTGAAAGTGGATAAACAATTATGAAATATTTGTAAGAATGTAAACATAGCAAAAATCAGCAGAGTTGAGGTACTTTTTCCAAGTGCCCTTTTTAAAGAGCTCATCTATTTGACCTCTGTCTGTTAGACACATGACATTATTCAACATGTGTCTTCTGCAATGTATTTCCTTCTAATCCTTCTGATAATAGATTTAAAGCAGATCTCCAAGGAATGCCCTAGTCAAAAGACATAAGTATAGTAAAAGAACAGCAAGAAGGAACATGGGGATAAACAGTTAAGCTACAGTTTCTAATAAATTATTAATTATTAGAAAATAATTAATTTATAATCTGCTGATTGTATATGTTATCTACAGGATAAGATTGTAAGGTTTTTACCCACCAAAATGATTGAATTTGTCTCTACTGTTACATTACCTAATAAAAGATATTACTTATGATAAATATAGAACAGCTAGAATTTTTTTTAACATCTTTATTGGAGTATAATTGCTTTACAGTGTTGTGTTAGTTTCTGCTTTATAACAAAGTGAATCAGTTATACATATACATATGTTCCCATATCTCTTCCCTCTTGTGTCTCCCTCCCTCCCACCCTCCCTATCGCACCCCTCCAGGCGGTCACAAAGTACCGAGCTGATCTCCCTGTGCTATGCGGCTGCTTCCCACTAGCTATCTATTTTACTTTTGGTAGTGTATATATGTCCATGCCACTCTCTCACTTTGTCACAGCTTACCCTTCCCCCTCCCCATATCCTCAAGTCCATTCTCTAGTAGCTCTGTGTCTTTATTCCCTTCTTACCCCTAGGTTCTTCATGACATTTTTTTTTCTTAGATTCCATATATATGTGTCAGCATACGGTATTTGTCTTTCTCTTTCTGACTTACTTCACTCTGTATGACAGACTCTAGGTCCATCCACCTCACTACAAATAAGTCAATTTCGTTTCTTTTTATGGCTGAGTAATATTCCATTGTATATACGTGCCACTTCTTTATCCATTCATCCGATGATGGACACTTAGGTTGCTTCCATGTCCTGGCTATTGTAAATAGAGCTGCAATGAACATTTTGGTACATGACTCTTTCTTTTTTTTTGCAGTATGCGTGCCTCTCACTGTTGTGGCCTCTCCTGTTGCGGAGCACAGGCTCCGGACGCGCAGGCTCAGCGGCCATGGCTCACATTTTCCTTTTATGTGTGTCATTTTACGAGGTCACTAATGAACTTTCTATTAAGGCACTTTGGTTAAAGCACCTTAGTGCAAAGAATGGCTTTTAGGGATCAATAATTATGGTGAATAAAGTAATGCATTAATGTAGAGAAGGAGCATTTATCATTAACTTCATAAATGCACATTATCTTGTAGTTTAATGGACAAGCTCACTTCAGTCTATCACTCTATAGAGTATTACTGTTCATAGTCTGACTGCTGTTTTATCAGAAAAGTGTTAAAGCAAAGAATTAAGAGTTTTTGAGAAGCCAAAGAAGGACTATGTGATCTCACCCTTAAGCCTCAGGGAAATGTTTTGCATAAAATCTGTTCCTGATGCTTTTAAGTTTAGGATTGTGAAGGTTCTTTGATTCTTCTTGTTTGATTCTGCCAATGTGCTGAAAGGTCAAATGGGAAAGACAATTAAGTAATTTGGATACTGAAAGGCTTATTGTTCCAAAACTTAAGTAGTATACATTCTATTTCTAGAGAAGTTCATGATTGTTCATATTTGTGTAAAAGGGAAACCTTCAGCTAAAAATGTATTACAGATATGTAGCAGTATAATTGTCAATCTATTTAGGATACAAAGATTTAATTTAAAAGTACTTAAAAAATCTTTTAATCTTCTTCTATAATTGAAAGGTCAAAACATGGTCTGATGTGAACAACAGAAGACCTCTAAAACGTTTGCAGATCAGTGAACTGGATTTTCTTTTTACAGCAGTTCTTGTTTCGTGTACAGCAGAAAGGTGGAGATCCAACTGGTAAACTTGTTAACCAAATCTTATCCCATTTTAATAATGAAGCCACCAAAGATGGGAGGAATTAACCAACTTGTTGAATTTTACATAAATAAGTGATAGAACAATTCAAGTATTTTGATTTGGAAGGAAAATCTAAATGGCACAGAAATCAGAGGAAATTATAGATTAGTTAATCCCCAAACACAAAATAACAATAAAAGCTTTGTCTCCAGTTGCTTAGAAAAATCCTTCTACTACATTCATGTATTCTGGAAAATTATCAGTCCTTAACTGTTCAGGACATGTAAGAGATTTCCTTCCTGATGTAATTAGGAGTATGTTCTATACTGAATAAATAGCATTAAGTTAAAAATTTCCATTTCAAATACGTTTTTTACTGAAGAATTGTTTTTTTGGCGCTAAAATATTTTAAAATATTTATTTTAATTTATATTAATGTTTACTAATTATTATTGATTATATTTTCTTGAACCTGTATATTTGGCTACAATTAACATATCTAGAGGTTTGTCTTTCATTCAGGAATATGCCTTCTTTTATTTCAGCCTTTAAAAAAAATCTGTCTCAGAATGCTTTTAAAATTTTATTTGTAGGTCCTTCAGATTAAGCTTATATTTTCACATTTCACATATTTTTTTGCTATTGTGAATGGGGGTGGTCTTTTAAAATGTTATTACTGATTATTATAATCTAAATATTTAGATTACTTCTGCTTTTTCATCATGTGCTATTGCATTTAGATTGTTTTTAATCTATTTATTTGGTTCATTGCAGCTATGTAGAATAGTCCCTTGATTCCAACCAAACCTATTTGTCTACTTTTGACTAGTGGTAATTTATCAGAAGAGTGTATTTCCCACCAAAGGATTAGTCACATTAAAGACTATTTATAGATGTCCCAAAATTATTTTTCCGTGTAGTTTTATTTGGCTACTTTTTTGCATTCTCTTATTAAACCTAAGAGTTTTATGGTTGGTTCTCTTAGGTTTCCTAGGCAATCACATAATATAAAAAATTATAATTTTGATCTTTCTTTTCCAATTGAAATATATTTGTTTCCTTTTTCGATTTATTTTTAGCAGTAAACAGAAACTTCAGGATAAGATTTTAGCGTTGATAGGTGACAGTCTTGACTTGTTTCCAGTATGAATGGGATACCTTTGATATTTGGCATTGGGTAATCTTTTTTATAGGTTGTATTTATCCCATTAAGAATGGCTCATTTTATTCCAAGCTTAATTTACTTTTCTTTTAATCAAAAGCCTTTTCAGCATCTGAGATTGTACTGTATTTTCAAACTTGACCTATTAATTTAATTATATATTGTAATTATTTATTGGAATACTCATCCCTTCCCTCCTTCCTTCCCTCCCTCTTTCCTTCTTCAGTAAAAAATACATTATGTGCCTGTCATGGATAATTCTTTTTATGTAAACATTTTAATCTTTAAATAATGTTAGTCGATGAAATGGATCCTTGATTAGATAATTTTTTCTTTGGAATATTCTTCAAAAAGTATGTGAAACACTTATTGAGTTCTTTTTCAGAAGCTATATTCTGTGGTACAAATCATATGAACTAGATTTGTTGTGCCTGACAGTTCTCCCAAAATGCAGTTAAGCTTTCTTTGATAAGACACATGGAAGTCTAGCAAACAAAAATAAAGAACAGTTTTTGCAAATTATACACTTAGTGGAGAAGCTAACCTCATTTTCAGCATTATAAAGACGCATTTAGTGTCAGTCCACTTTAAAGGACTATTTTAAAGAAAAATAATAGGAAATAAATTTAGATAACTAATATTAATGTTTGGATAGTTTTTTTCAAATCTGGAACTCAATTTCATGACAGTTGTCTTTAAGCATGTTGTATTTATCATTCATTAATTATTATTACTATCTATTATGTTGGTTAAAGCAAACTACACAGAAAAATAATTGGGGACATCTATAAATAGCCTTTCTTGTGATAATCCTTTTGATGGGAAACACATTCTTCTCATAAATTACTGCTAAGTCAAAATTAGACAAATAGGTTTGGTTGGAATCAATTCTACATGGTTGCAATGGTAAATAAAGAACCATCCAACTGCAATAACACCTGAAGAAAAAGCAGAAAGTTATGTGTCTTACTGGTGGCAAATGAGAACATCTTGTCTTTGGTAACCCCCTTAAGAATATTTTGTGTTTGGTTGCAATTGTAAGGTTGAAGCTACATAAAATTCCACAGTTGTTTCCCAGTTATTGTGAACCAAACAAATGGAAAACACTATTTATTCAAGGCAGCCATAAGAAGGAACTTTAAACACATCTTATTTTGAAGATTCAAGTATATAGAACTATTTCAGAACTAAATGAAAATGTCATGACCAAAGAATTATTTGAAAGGTGGGTATATTTAGAGTATTAGAGTATATTAGAATATTAGACAGTTGAATATTTTATAGGTATCACCTTTAGGAAAATAATTCCACATGGAAGGGTGGTTTCATGACACATTATCGTGTTCATGGCAATGCATGTTGGGATAAAGTGAGGAAAGTTCTTTCTTACCTCTTTTTTGTTTTATAGCTTTCCTGGGGTGTTAATACTCATTTTGAGGGTATCTCACTCTACTTTTTATTCAGGAAAAGAAAAATTGATTATCTAACTTTTTGATCCAGTATACCGAGTCCCATGTTAAAAGTTTCGGCATTACTAATATTCAAGAGAATGCAAATTTAAACAGTAATGAGGCAATTTTAGCATCTTTTAAATTGGCATAGACATTAAAAATGATAACAGGTTAATGCTGGCAAGTTCCTCACAAAGCTGGCACATTAAATGTGAATTCATATACCTCTCAGAAACCACTTTGGCCGTATATATCATAAGCCATAGAAAAGTTTATACTCTTCAACTCTGTAATTCTACTATTGAGAATTTACCCTGAGGAAACTCTTTCAGAAGAAGAAAAAAAAAGCTATGAGTATTAAGAAGCTCATTACAATAATGATTATAATGAAAAAATTAAGAATAAATTTAATACTAAAAGCATGGGAATAATTAAGTAAAGCAAGGTATAGGCAGTGGATGTCATATTCTAGTGTCACTAAGTAAAAATTATGAAAATTGTTCAACATGGCAAAGTGTTTGGGATGTCAGACTAAATGGCAAAAAGTGAGAAGCAAAATTTTGTTTACTCACAACTATAAACATGTAAGTCCATATGTACATATTCTGGAAAGAAAAGCTAAAAAACTGGTTTTAGATATGTAAATTATAGATTTTTGTCTTTTAAAATGTATGTTGATATTTTAAATGTGTTTGTTGCATTTTAGTGGATAATTAGCTAATGGCTTATTGATAACTTATTGAAATATTCATGAAAAATAATTCCTTCCCATAGTTCATAGCTTAAGTCCCATGTGCTTTATATTTAAACACTATGGATTCATAACACTACCTAAAACATATGCAGCGTTGGATGGTTCAGTGAATCGGCTGTGAAGATATGTGTGATCTGGCATATCACTGAAGTTTGCTTAGCTGATAAAATATGCTCTATATATTTCATCTCCTTATATATATATAATTCATTATTTTCTCAAACACATTTGTATTTGTTTACAACAAAATCAAATATATATAATCACAAAGGTAGTTAAATCTTAGTGTGATAAATAAATTTGTAGAGCAATGTTATGTATTTGATAAAGAAAAAGATATACAATGAAAATTAAAAAAATAAATTATTTATAGAATTAAATGAATACATACATGCAATACATATCTAATCACATTCTATTCTTTTCTCAGTGTATATCTGAGGTACTTAGACATTTTGGAAGCTCAGCAATCATGTAGATCAGGGGTTGTGAACTCAAATCCTACAAGGGCCAGACTCCTGGCACTAATAAACAAAGCTGTTTGGGTTTCATTTAGTGTGTGACCCATCGAAAGAGGGCAGCAATGAGCGAGGTCTTGCTCATTGCCTTGGGAGAAAAGAGGCTGAGTGTTCAAAAGAAGCCAGACAGATTACCTAGAGTTTTATGTGAAAACTCTTTTTAGCAGTAAAATTAGTTCGTATGAAAACACAGTGGGCCAAGCAAAATACATTTATTTGCATGTCATTCCCAGACCAGAGCAGCCGTTTGTGATCTCTAGTTCTATTACAAATCATTTTATTTTATTTTATTATTTTATTCTATTTTAGAACTAGAGCATGACACTCGAAGAGAAATGACTTGTCTAAGATCACAGCAAATTAGTTGCAGAACTGCCTCTAGAACGAGGTCTCCTGAACCTTGGTTTGGTTTTTCTAGTGAAACTGATTTTTTTTTTTTTGGTCTGCGAAGGAAGAATTCTTTATTAAAAAGTATTTATAACTACAGAATATAGAGCATATTTTATTTGTATAGATCACTTAATTTTAGTGCTATACTTCTAAAACTACTTTTGCACAAATCTTCTAAAGCTCAAATTTTCCCTGAAAGTCAAACAGCAACCATCCCTACTTCCCTCACAAATATACATGTACAAACCCTGAATGTGAAGCATTCTGCCAATAATAGAGCAAATGATTCCTTTGAAAAGAGGGAATCACAAGGAAAAGTGGAAACCTGGTTGTCTTTCCACACTCCCAAATGACATTGGTTTTTGAGACCCCATTTTAAGTGGAGTTTTTGTGTTGCCTACATCATCTGTCAAATGTCTGCTCTAAGAAGGAGGGCTTCAGAATGTTGAGCTCTGGATCTTCTTGCAGTTTCAGAATAATGAATGATTTGCCATAGTATTTACGTTTTAACATCTCATATCTAATGTCACATTCTCTAGCCCAAAACAGTGCTTGCTTTATAATTTTTCCTCTCATTAACATAGCACCCCTACTTTTGCCAATCAACTCAAAGGCCCTCCACATATAAGAAATTTTCATACATATTAAATAATGGTTATGGTAAAAAATATTTTAGCAGAACCAAATACCTGAGTCTCCCTTCTTTAGTCTTCTTTGTCTTCAGCCTAGCCTGCCTTCCAATTTTCAATAAGTCTTCCTAAAACATTGCTTTGATTAGGTTATTCCTCTGCTCAAAAACTTTGAGTATTTGTCATTAGAGATTAATGTGTAAGCCAATGGTTTCCAGACTATGAACACCCAGGGTACTGCAGTGATTTCATAGGGATGCCACAGAATTTTTGTAAAAATTGAAGGAAGGATAGTGGACATTTGCCAGACACTGTGGAAACTAGTATCTCAGGGTAGTTTGCAGTTTTAATATTTGATTGTGCTACAGTTCCTTTTGGTGGCACCTTATCTTTTCAAAGGTGACTTTTCAACAATTGCTATGAAAAAATCAAATACCTCTTGGAAAACAATGTGGGACATGAAATGAGGATGGTAACATCCAGTCTGATTTTGACTCTTGAGAAGTTGTGCAGTGCCCAACAAGCATATACATCCCATTAGTAAATAATTACGGTTAAGAATGAAAGAAAATGTATTTTTTTCTTTAAATGTGTTATATTTATTTTTCAAATGGTTACTAACTTGTTAGGACATAAATATTAAGTTGTTTGAACTTAATTACTTAATAAATGGAGATACTAGGTATTTCTTTTGGTCTAGAGGTGTCACGAAAAAATTACTGAGATAAAAAGGAGATATGGATATATCTCCAAGAACGGAGATATGGAAATCTCCAGCTAAGCCTTTTAGCCTTGCATTCAGTGTTCTTTAAATATTGCCCCAAATTCTTTTTAATTCATGTTAGACCATTTCCTTACTTTAATGCACTTTTACCTCTAGAATGGTACATTCATTGTCTCTTGATAATGGCTTATCCAGTCAGTACTTTGCATATTTACTTCCCAACCTTCACTTTTGTCCATATACTTTCCACATGTATAATTTGTGGAAATATTATTTGCATTTTGTTATATCTTTTTCCCTCCTTTGTCCAAACAGGTTCTCAGGCACTTGTAGATCCTTGAATTAGGGGGAAAAGGGGGGTTCTTCCAGTCAGAAAATAGAAGCTGTTGATAGACAAACTGTTTTCCGGATTTTATTCAGAAGGTCAAAGTCCTTGAGAGATTTATGTTTGAGATTGAGGGAAAGCAGGAAGAGGACTGTGTTGGTGGGGAAAAGGAGAAAAGGAGAGTGTATTAGTTCCCTAGGGCTACTGCAACAAATTAACACAAACGTGGTAGCTTGAAACAACAGAAATTTATTCTCTTACAGTTCTGGATACCAAAAGTCCAAAATCAACATGTTAGCAGGGTTGGTTCCTTCTGGAGGCTCCGAAGAAGAAGCTATTCCAGGCCTCTCTCCTAGTTTGCTGGCAATCCTTGGTGTTCTTTGGCTTGGAGACACAGAACTCCATTATTTGCTTCCATCTTCATGAGGTATTCTGTGTGTCTCTGTGTCCTTTCTTCTTCTTCTAAGGACACTTACATTGGATTTTGGGCCCACCCTAAACCCAGGATGATTTCATCTCAAGATCCTTAAATTACATCTGCAGAGACCCTATTTCCAAATAAGGTCTTATTCCGAGGTTCCAGGTAGATATGGATTGGGGGGGAACACTATTCATCCTACTAGAGAGAGTAATACACTGGGAATGTTAGGAGATTGGCAGGTAAAGCATAGGGGAGACCTATGCTTACTTCCTGCCTGGCAATGCTAGCCTGGGTGGCACAGTGTGCAAAGGAATGAAGGAGCTCCTACTTTACCAAGTAGGAGGAAACTTGGCTACCAGGGCTCTGGCATAAACCAAGATTCTCCTGTCCAAACTTGGCACAGAAACAGCAATCACCTGCCTTCAAGGAACCACACAGGCTTGGGTCATATTTGATTTGAATAAAGTAATTTCACAGTTTTTGCACGTTCAAGTGTGTAAAACATAATATGTCGCTACAACCACACTTATTCCACCCATCCTCCAAGACTGAGCTCAAGTTCTCTTTCTCAGGGAAAACTCGGGCTGAAGTCAATCCTTTCTTCTTTGTAGTGATTGTGACTTTATTTTGGTAATTAATACTGTGTTGCTTCATCTCATTTTTTCCTCTCGGAGTATTTGCACTATATGCACGTGAAACTATTTATCATTTCATGTCTTTTATTGTTTCCCTAGTATATTAGATTTTAGCTCCTTTAGCTCCCTATCCCCATAGGAAGGGACTATGTTTTATATACCCTGGTAGGCATCAGAATTCTCACCACCATTAGATATGGATTAGACATGGATTTAATTAGATATGGATTTAATTTGATTTATTGCTTTTACCTTTTGTTCCTAGTATTCACATCCCTTCCTATTTCTCCTTTGATATAGTTTAAATATATTTTTAAAAACGTGATAGCATCTGGTATTTTTTCCAATGCAAACAAATTATTTGAGTGTTTTAGCAGAGCTTTCAGCTGGTAAACATTCTTTATGATTTTGACCAACACATCCCAAGATAAGCGACAAGTGAAAAAAGTGGGTTTTGTTTTCTAAGTCCCTTGGCATCTCAGGTGCACCAGAATTGCTTCCTTTTGTGTGGAAAAGCTTGCTAGCCAACCTTAGCAGTTTCTGAATTTCACAATCTAGTTTGTTTTATTAGAAGTGTATAGCAGTAAGTTCTGGGTAAGTGGGAAATGAATTACAATCTGATATATGAACAGATCCTCTGGGGCTCAATAGGTGTTCTTATGGGGTTGCTCTGCTCTACTGGATTATTTTTCCTTGGTGTGTAACTTTTATATCATATTGGAATTGAGAATAATACAAAACTAAGGAAAAAATTTAACCTCAAAATACTTAAGTCATTTTCAAAGAAAACTCAATTGGTCTTCCATGTCTAGGACAAAGAAGCATGTTCAGTTGCTCCTGTTTTACTAAAAAAAGTGGCAGACTTAAAACACAAAGTGAGAACTCCTGATATCAATGAAACTTTTCTTCAGTTCCAGAACATTCTTTGCCCAGAGTGGATTTGAATATCTTCCAGGAAATCTGTAAGTCATGTTCTATGGGTAGACTGTCAGATTTCAGATCTGGCATTATCTTTGACTTGACAAAGATATTTCTTGTTTAAATCTGAGAAAATTAAAAGGCAGTAGTATCCTTATTAAACACCTAATTGTGTTTATTAACCGTACTTATCCAAAATGACTATTCTTAAAAATATCTTTAATCAACATAAGGAAAAGAAATGTCTTAGATTTTCATGCCAAATTATATTGGGTTGGCCACAAAAAGAAATAAGTATTTTTTCTCCTAATTCTAATGTAAAGAGCCATTTCTCCATGAAATTAGGAAGGTGGATTTACTTCTGTACATTTTACTGATTTTTTACATGTAACAACCTCCCTTAATTTCTGCTCCGACATGTGCAGTCTATACAGCGGAATCCTTTACCCCTAGCTCTAGGATGAGCAGTCCCTAAGTTTTGAATTGGTGGCCAGCACTGAATATTTGGTAATTTTACATGAAATTTGTCTTCTCTTTAAAAGTTAGAAAAGCCAAAATTACATGTTTCACATTCCCCCAAAGCATTAATCTGACAGAGTTTACCCCTTTAGAGAAATCCTGAAATAAGTCATATACATAGTCCAGGACGCTGGGGTCCTTTCTGCCAGGCTTGCACTGGCCTAGAGGGGGTAGGATGACTTTTGTCTTGATTCTAAGATTCAGGTTCCTTGAGGACGCTGGCTTTAGTAAGTGATTACTGTCTTAATAATCTTAATGATATCTTAATAATTTGTCTTGTCCTTTAGTTTCCTTGCTTGTACTTCCATAATACCCTGTATTAACTACTGAGCTCTACTGTGTCCACTTGGAGCTCTGCGATGCCCTGCATTCCTGATCTCTGTATATGGCCTTTTTTAGACCCACCCCTATGCCCCCGCCGCCCTGTCCCTGTGCCTGCACTCTGCCTCATAATAATTTATTTTTGATATTAGTTTCTATTTTGTGGCCATGACTTTATTCCAATATTCAGTTAAACTTACAGAGGGGATGAAGAAAATGTAAGAGAGGTAACAAGTAAGAGCACAAAGTAGTAGTATATGAAGGCAGATACCCCAAGTTCAGAAGGGCTGGGGTTAGCATGGCTGACTGACCATGGCTTTGACCACTTCCATGGGGCTACCTTTCACTAGCCTAGAGACTACGTTATTTCCATCCAGCTAACCAGCAAGACAGATGAAGACTCTAGAACCACTTGTATTGGATCCAACGTTTGCCTTAGACAAGGTGCCAGGACTGGTGTGCTTCCAGAAAACGTTCTTAGCAGCATATTTCTCCTGGAAGATGGCTTTTCCACCAGTGTCATTATTGTGTGTGAAATTACCACTCAGGTACAAAAACAGAGTAACCATTCTGTAAATATAGAAATCCCTGTCACACAGCCCTTTCTCTCTGGTTTTCAGAGACCAAACATTTTCTGCTATTTTTAGAACTTTGTCTGAAAAGATCTTCATAAAAGATAGGAGCTCATTGTCAATAGTAATATTGAATTGTGCAACTCTGAGCTGGTCCTGAGTGGAATCAGCCTGGCGTTTACATGGCGGCAGCTCTAAGAGGTAGCATGTGCAAAGTGCCTTGACACCTTCTTTGGACCTTCACCTAAGTCTGTTATCCTCTTCTGGATATTGAACTCCCTTCCGGCTGGAATCTTACCACCTGAGGCTGATTCATGAGTCTCAGCACTTCTACCTCCTCAGTGGGAGAGGTTGGTCCTCAGGTTCAGACGTCCCTCATCTGCTGTAAACTACTGCATTGTGTACTTCGCTGGGTCAAGGGATTTAACAAACTTCATATTCCTAGATCTTGTGTTCTGGTTTAGAATTAAAAGAGATGGAGTGCATGCAGCCATGGCATTGACTGTGGAAAAGTGACAATGATTACAAGAACGGATGAGTTACAGTGAAGATTTGGCAGTGGGGAAATAAAAGAGGACTGTCTTTTGTGGACATGTAGGGAAAAGCATCAGTATATAAAACTTTGTTTCACATGATCATTTTGGTAACTAAATATATAGTTTAGTGTAAATATGGACGATTAACTGTGAAGCCTGATAGAATTTCTTACGTTCATTCACTGAGTCTCAAATGTTCCACACTGGCATGTCTCGGACCAGGGCCCACTCCTGCTCCGTTGTTTACAAAACCAGTTTTCTTTGGTGAGGAAATACTCTCCTCGCATAAAACACTGAGAAGTGTTAATAAAGAGAAGTAATAACTGAAGTTATGAGAGTGTTGATATTCTGACTTTTATGATCTCATCCTTACTTCTCTCTCTGCATAGGTTTAGGGCTTGCACAAATTGAATGAAACTGAGTTTAATGGCCAAAATTGAAAATTTTACATAAAAGTCCTGATATCTGTTTTCTCTTGAAAAAAACTGGAAGCTGTGGCAATGGCTGGTCCACATTCCCAGGCTGTCAGTGTGGCGCCTTTAGGACAGGGCGTGTGCTTTCATGCCCTGAGCATCGCTGCCCTGGACACTTCTTACTGCCTCTTGATCATTCTTCCACTGGGCTTGCTTCACTTATGCATGTTACTCACCAAGCCCCTGTAGACCTTTGAGCACCACCCTCTTAGTCATGTTAGCTCTGTGTTCTCTCAGAAAAGCCTCATGTGCATTTTACTTGTACAATACAGGTATTGCAGGAAACAGCAGCATCCTTAATATAATAATACCCAGAACCTCCAAACTGTGGTAATCTTCTGGGAAGAGGAATTAAGAGTCCAAGGCCCCAACTTTTTCTTTGAAATTTCCATGCTCTCCCAGCTAGTGCAAGCACCGTGGTGACCAACCCCAGGGCACACTGCCACCCTTAGTGGGCACTTGCCTCCCTGACCACTTGCATGGACTCGGGTTTTGACTTAAATTTTTTTCTTAATGCAACTGAGAAATCCTGAGCTTTTCAAACGCCTTACTCAATAGTGAGAAATAACCAAGAAAAATAGATGCAGCATAGAAGAAATCGAAACGTTGTTTACAAAGGTATAGCTTGCTCCTTGGAGAGAACAGGCCCCATCAAATTCCATATGAAGTGATAATCACAGCTCCTGTTTTCTGAGTGCCTACCATCTGCCAGATACTATATTGGGGTGAGATTTATCTAGTTATTCATTAAATCTTTACAAAAGTCCTATTGGGTAATGATATTTTCTCCCATTTTCCAACCTGAAACCAAGGTTGAGAGGCAAAGTGCTCTCAATACATCACACAGCTTATTAACTGAAAAGCTGGGCTTTTACCCCAGATCTGATTCTAAAGCAGACACTTTCTTAGTTCACTATACTGAGAAAAGTATTAGCTTAAGCCTTTCCCTTCTTTGCTACAGGCTTACATAGGCAACCAGACTGGCAACCTCTTTAACATCCGTTCCCCAGGATGCCAGACTTGGTATTTTGAAATACAGAATGAATAATGCTGCACACTTCTGTAAAAGGCTTGTCTTTCCAATTGTGTTTTTTATAATAAGG
Organism: Delphinapterus leucas; assembly: GCF_059928025.1. Taxonomy (NCBI): domain Eukaryota; kingdom Metazoa; phylum Chordata; class Mammalia; order Artiodactyla; family Monodontidae; genus Delphinapterus; species Delphinapterus leucas. The sequence continues at coordinate 22,833,665 of NC_143133.1, forward strand.
TGCATCCTTTTTGAATCTTCCAGCCCCACCGACAGGAAATTGGCCTTATATGGCCCTAATAGCTAACAACTGCCATGTTGGCCTTCACCTTGTGGTAAAGGCATTTATGCTGAAATGTGTGGAAAGTGTTTCCTCATAGGGTCCAGATTGAGAGAGGGGAAGTCTGTCCATCCCATGTTGAAACCTGGGGGAGGGTGCTGGTAGGGAATATGACCCCTGTTAGAGAAAGGTCAGGCCTTAGTTGCTGAATGTTCTCTGTAGGGATAGGTGGAGCTAGGGGGACACAGGAAAAACACATGCCCTCTGGAGAGGGTCCTGGGCCTTCCTAGTTTTCAGATCTTGGAAGGATATAACAAAGCAGCAGAAGTAGTGCCTCAGAGTGGTGGGAAGGTGTATTTTAATTCTGTGTTTTCTGGGTTTCTCTTGCATTCAGGTGTGATGGTGCTATGGTCTGAATGTTTGTGTTGCCCCCAAATTCATGTTAAAATCCTAATGCCAGCTGTGATGGTATTAGGAGGTGGTGCTTTTGAGAGGTGCTTGATGATGAGGGTGGAGTCCTCATGAATAGAATTAGTGTTCTTATAAAAGAGACCCCACAGAGATCCCTTGCCCTTCCACCATGTGAGAACACCATGAAAAGGCATTGGCTATGAACCAAGAAAAGGGCCCTCACCCAACCATGCAGGCACCCTGACCTTGGACTTCTCAGCCTCTAGAACTGGGAGAAATAAATTTCTGGTGTCTATAAGCCACCCAATCTATGGTACTTTGTTATAGTAGGCCAAATGGACTAAGAAAAATAGTTAAAAAGAACAGTTATGCTGCGGTCTCAAGGGAACATGGAACCATTGCTTCATCATCCAGTGGAAAAGTATGGAGGAAAAGCAATGCCAACAACACACAGACCACATTGTTGCTGGAGATGCCTAGATAACAGAATTCTTGTAAGTACTGCGTGCTAACAGATCGCACCCCTGGAGCTATGAGACAACAGAATTCTGACCTGAATGTGACTTTCATATTAAGGCTTCTCGCATCCCTGCCTCTCTTTTCAGTGGAGTGTATATTCTGAGGTCTTTGGGTAGCAGAATCAATTAGAAGATGGGGAATATGAATAGAGAGGAACAGCACAACCCTGTTCTGGGGGCCTACAGGGGTATTGGGGTGATACAGCATTACCGACATAGGCCACGTGGTGGACACTGTGATAAGCCACCCAGATTTCCACTTTAGGATTGAAGGATTTACTCCCCCAGTTTCTAGAAGTGCTATAAGCAGAAAGACCTCAGTTGTTATCCCTCTACAGAATATGCTTCCGCTGAGAAGCAACTCACCCAAGGTCACACTCCATTTCTGGGATGGCCTGTGTCCAGTGACTAATCTACATGGGAAATAAAAGTGTTATCTCCTTAACTCAGGACAACTCTGAAGGATCATTCTAGCTTTACAACTTCCCAGAGAGTTGGCTGAGGCCTCCACTGAGATTGCATTCGACTTCTCCTTTTGCCCATTCCTAATTTTTTCCTCTTCCTTTCCATAGATATTGAGCTTAAGAGAACTTCCTAATAACTGTCTTACACACAAAACCCTGCCTCAGCATTTTCTTCCTGGGGAACCTGACATGTGACAGACACAAACAGGGTGTGGAGCAGAGGGGGCTTCTCCATTCACCACTGCAGATGGTCCAGGGATCCATGAGGGTTGTTTTGGCAAGGAATAGTCCATTGGCTGCAGAGTTGGAGGACAATTCTGCCTGGAATGATTACACTGGCAGGGGCTTTGTAATGTTCTTGCAAACACCATGTCCTCGTTTATTTTCCCTACATAAGCTTCTGAGGATTTTGGAAATACACAGTAAGTGTATATCTTGGTTTATGTAGAGGTCAGTGGAGGAGACACAAGGATATCTCTGTAGAAGATTACAGTAGATTCTATCTGATGTATGAAACTTTCTGATTATTCAGTCCATATTGATTTTTCTTGTTGCTAATTCTGCACTTCTTAATCTGTATTTCAGAATTTGCTGCTCATCTCTAGGCTTCTACCCTTTGCTGCTCTACTGTGAAGTCTTGCCTTCCTAATAAATTTATGCATTTTCTAAGGATATTTATTGTTTTGGTTTACATCTGTCACAACAAATAGCTCAAAATGGGCACAGAGGAGACTTTAATAAATATTTTCTGATTAAGCTGATATTAAGTTCTCAGTAATGGTTTGAGCAATGGGTATGTGATTCAGAAAGCTAATTCATGTTGGGAACAGAATTGGGCCATTGGGGCAGTTTGTCAAGGAAATAGCCTTGAGTTATTTCAAAAATTTATTTCCAAGTCTCTGTTACTTGCTTTCCCCTCACCTTTGCCTCTTTTCTTTAAAAAATAGTTTATTTTTATTTTATAACTTCCTGTGCAATATCAAAGATTTTTTAAACACACACACACACGCCACCTATATTACCAAAATACAAGTAACTATTGTTATATTCTTCTGGAGATTTTTATATTCATGGCTGTACATATTTACATCATACACCTAAAACAGTTTTGGGCACAGTCACCCTCAGTCACTGTCACTAATCTGGTGAAAAATGGTATATCATCATATTATATTGTATTTCTTTTGTTACTGATGAAATTAAACATTGTTTACCAGGTGTTTATTGATATTCCTTTCCTCTTATTGAGAAGCTACCAAGACCCAGACAATGTGCTTGATATCTAACACCTCTTAACTCATTTAATAAACATAACACTTTATCTGATGTTCCTGTATTTCTGTATGTCCATTCACTGGGAGACTTCTTTCCTCCTACTGTGTTATGATCTGGTAATACAGAAATAAAAGTTGCTATATATCTTTTTCCTTAACAATTGAAAAACCCTTCTCAACTTGCTGTTACTCAAATGAGTCTTGTAAAGACGGAAGTTCTCTTAGGAGTGAACTTCACCATTTAAAAATGTTAAACATTTCAAGAAACTGAGCCACTGAGAATACGACTGGTCGGGGACTGGACTGGTGTCTGGGCCTCCTGATTGCTGTTACGTTATCTCTTCTTTACGCACACAGACACCATCCAGAGACTGATTGTAGGGAAATCTGTAGATTAAAATTAAAATAACCATCATGAATAAAAAAGACAGGAACTATCAAGAAATAACTTGGAATTTGAGCACACAGAGCTTTAGAGCTAAAGGTCATGCTTACTTCATGGCACAAGTGGAATGAGCTTGTTAGGTGGGGAAATATACCTCTTATTCAGAATGGCAGAGATGAAAGATTTAAACGGCCTTTAAAAAATACTGCTTTCCCAAACTCACAGAAAACATTTGTCAAATAGCTAGTGCTCTTACTTTAAAAGTAACTACAGTTAGTAAAAAATAAAAGAGCAAATAGTTTGTGTACTATAAAGATGATAAATCAACAAATACCATGTGGTATATATTTGTCTTTCAGCTGCTATCCAGCATCTGTTCCCATTTCCAATCAACACCTTGATTTTCCTGGGAAAGGTACAAATTTCTCTTGTTCTAAATAGTACCTTTCAAACTTTTCCACAGCAGTTCACAGAAAATAAATTACGTCACTACCCACCAAACACATACATCATTTATATAAAACTAAGCAGTTTCAACAAAAAATATTACTAATGGTAATGCACGCTGATATTTTTATTTCTGTTCTATTCTATTAGTCTATTCTTTTAGAAAACTGCTTGTAGTCCATTGTATTGTGAGTGTATGGCCCACAAATGAGATTAGGTATAGTTTGGAAAACACTCATCTAATTCGATATTATTTGAGTGTGGTTGAATCGAACTCAGGAGTGGCCAAATTATTAGCAATAGAGATCCTCTGAGGGATGGGTAAATAACCCAGACAGAGCCAATGAGATGGAAAGAAAATTTTGTTGGGACATGAGGATGTGAATTTTATAAACCCAAAAGGACATTACTACCATCGAGGTAGAGTGGCCCGTCGCCAGTCACTGTGTAGAGCCTGATGCTGGTGCCTCCACTGCAGAAACAGAGTGGAGACTTGGTAGGAAACTGGTCCTGGGGGATAAAGTTGGAGTCACTGTATCCAGTCACTTAATCACATTTCTACACAGTTCAGTTACATAAGCCAATAAATTCCCTATATTGTTAGGCAATCTCACAGGGTGAAAGTTTAAATTTGCAATTTCTAATTTTATCTACTGCTTTACATTTGATTACAAAAGAACATGATTTTTAAAGGATCTAAGTCATGGTTGGGAATTATTCACAGGAGGTGGGATTAAATGATCCATTTCAATTCATTGCTTGCCTCAGTGAATTCTGGATCAAAATACATTTCAGTGACATTGACAGCTGAAGCTCCTGAGGAGGAACATATTCTCCAATGACTCATTCTTGGAAGAAGTGAGACCTCTGTTCTGAGTACAGGGGTCACATCCATTAGGAATGAAGGTGATGCTACACTGGACATTCATTGTGGACAGTTCAAGAAGATTGAGTGTGTGCTTCTAAAGACTAATGGAAGTAATGTGAGGGGACAAAGGGTATGATCCTTCAGCTCTGGAAGGGGGAGTGGTTGATGGTGTAGAGGGACACATACCCAATGCCTTGATAACACTTTTGAATGGATTACAGATCTTCAGGAGGCATCCTACCTAATGAGCGCTCAGTGACCCTTTAAGGCTTGGGACACTAGGAAGTTATAAAAGAGAAGGGTGTGTTGCTTTGTGTCATGGATGGATGATGTAACTAAACCTAAATGTTACTTTGTGTTCCAAGTTTGGTGGAACAAAGTTTAGCCATAACATAGATATTTTTGACTTCTACCAACACAGAACAGTATAATTGAACTTGTTGCTTTAGGTTGTGAAGTGAAAATTACTTTTGAAATCTGAAAGTCATGTTGGGAATGAAGATAGTGAGACACTGGATCCAATACTCACTAGTTTATAAACTTTGGTCTTTAATAAACCACTCAGATATATCTATTTGTAAGGATAGTGTGCTTATTTTCTAGGACCTTTCTGGGAAAGCAGCACAAGATATGGAAGTCATGCTTGAAGTTAGGAGTCCGGGTTTTGCTTACTGTCTTTGTAACCATCAGGGGCTCTTTATATTGTTATTTGGAAATGAGGATAACACCAGTACCTGTTCTACTGATTTCATTGAGGTCATTATGGCTGTTAGATGGAAAATGCAGTTAAAAGTGCTTTAAAACTGTAAAGAACTGTATAAATATAAGAAATTATTTATCTACATTTATAGGAAGAAACCTAGCCCTGCTTTTCACAAATGCCCTGTCAGTATTAAAAAAGAAATTAAACAAATTCTTAATTAAAGAGGGCCAGAAATGAAAGGGTCTCAGTTTTTGCAAGTTCAATATCCTTGATTCTATCTGATAATGAGTATGTTATGATATTTTTGTTTTTAGATGACACTGTCATTAATCTTGGCAACTAATTACTGAAAGTGTTAGAGAGTCAAAGCTTCTTAAAGGGTTGGTAGGTGTTTTTGTCTATTATTCTGTTCTCGTCAAAGTACCATCACATCACCTTAGTCAATCCTATGATATTAGAAATAGAAAGGATTTTAGAGATTACTAATCCAATCTCAGCATTCTGCAGATCAAAAAACTGTTAGGGCAGTTAAGTGAGTTGTTTAAAGATACAGAAGTAATTTTTTGAGAGAGCTGGAACTGATATGTAGATCTTTTTGTTCCCAGTCTGATATTTTTCTCAATGATCCATGTTGGTTCTCAAGCAGAAAACAAAATCCTAGCTACAGTGCTTTGAATTCTTGAGTATCTCAAACCTAAATGCATACATAGTTTCTACTGTGAGAGAAGTAGCTGAGTTATAACTCAGTAAGAAGTACTGTTACACTGTCACTGCTTCACATCTTCTATGTATACCAGTTGTAAAAAAGCTAGTGATCATAGGCCTAGGGAGAAAAGTCCCATTAGAGGACTACTGATCATAAAGGCACTTTCAGTCTCATAATAAAACAATTAGCAAAAATTATGGTACTACTCCTTTTAACATTTTCTTTGCTCCAAAAGTCAGTGGTGATTTCCAAAGGTAGGGACTGAATGCGGAAACCTAGGGATTGTTTAGAAGTCCAAAAAGATCAATTAGACATTACGGTTCCCTCCTGTGTTCTGTGAAGTTAGAAACCCAGCCCTCACTGATTTTGGCATGAGTCTGGAGGTTTCTTGTTTGGGGAAACTGAACCAAGAAACTCCAGGCCAGGGACAGCAGGAATAGCAGCAAGAGGTGCCATACCAAAAAGAGAAGATGATGTGAAAACCCATGTAATGAATAGTGAGGCCACCCAGCTCTCTTGTACCTTTTGGACTTGCGCCTGTTGGCACAGCATTGCTGGTAGATTAAAGTAGATTAAAGAATCAACAGATTCTTCCCTGGAGAAATTGTAGCGCTCCTCAGAAAAGACACATGATTACTGACATCTGTGGACGGCTCAATAAATTGGCTGGGTTCCACTAAACAAAATGCACCCACGCCTGTAAAACTTCCAATCTGCCGGCTGTTATCTCTTAAACATGAATAAATCAAAAATAATAATTAAACATGTGAGAGAAGTCTCCAACATAGAATACTGAAACCAAAACCAAATCAATAGAAAATGAAACTCAGAAAAAAAAGAGAAAATACAGGCAGTAGAAGAAAACTTCAAAGGAGATAATACTTATTCATAAAATTTTAAAAAACTCACAGGGATAATCAGAGCATATATACATATTAGAAATATATGGCTAATTAAAAAAATCTATTAGTAGGAAGATAAGGTCAAATAAATCTCCCCAAAGGTAACCAAAATACAAAGAGATCTAAAATTGTAGGGAAAAGATAAGAAATTTAGAGAATGAATCCCAAGACATTAAAAAAAAATTATTAGGAGTACCAGAAAAAAGAAAGCAGAGGAAAAAGAGGGAGAGGAATCTATTTAGAGAAATACTGAAGAACTGAAAAACGTTCACTTTCACATTCAAAGCTTTCACCACCCAAACCATGCCATCTCACCACACGATGTCACAGACTTGTTAATATTGTTCATTAATTTAACAAAGATGTATTGCATGTCCACTGTGTGCCAGGTCCTCTACTAAGTCCAGGGATAAAGTGGAAGCCACGTTAGTGGGAGCCTCCCCTCATAAAGTTTACCCTCTGGTGAGGCAAAGAGACAGGACTGAATCATCCCACCTACACTGCAAAAGTCCGCTGAGGTAAGGGAGCATGTTGAATACACGTGACTGAAAGAAATCCAGTGTGGATGAAATGGGGAGAACAAGTGGGGCACGTGGGGTGAGACGAGGCCAGAGGTCAGAGGCCAGTGGGGTGCTGACCGGGCAGAACTTTGTAGGCTATGTTAGAGTTTGCCTTTTTCCTATGGGTACACAATTGGCACTCCTTGAAACGTTGTAAGCAGGAGTGGAGATGGAGTAAAATTTGTGTTATTGTAAAGGTCACTGCCTGCAATGTGGAGAATGGATTGGAGGAAGGTCAGGGAGTGATGCTGTAGTGATGTTAGGCAGCTTTCACAGTTGCCAGGCAAAGGATGATGGTGGCTTGGACAAGTGTGATAATGAGGATGAAGAGAAGAGCAAGTTCTTGAGAAGTACTTAGTGGGTTAAATCAGCAGGACTTTGTGATAAGTTATATCAAGGGTTGATTCTTTGAATATTCTAAGAAGAACAACTTGGCTAGTGTGACCAAAAAACCAAAGAGAGGGAAATATAAATTAAGGACATTGGAACTGTCAAAGCAAATATATGTATAAATAACAAAAGTGTTCTAAAAAATTACCAGTGAGTGCTAGGTGTAATTCAATACAGTAAGTTTGAAAATCTAGATAAGAGGTCAATTTTCTAGGAAAATAAAAATTACCATTTCTCTTTTCATGATTTATGACATCCTGGATCTCCAAGCTAGAAATAAAAGAACCAGGCTCAGTTGTGACTCCTGTGAGGACCTGGGTACAACTGGACATGTTCTAATCATGGCATCTGGAAATGCTCTAATCACCTCTTGTGGCCCTTTAAAATAAACTTGATAATCACTCCATGGTCCACTTTTGCTCCCCACCCTAGTGAATAATAAACTTAGCATTCTTCTGGGGAGTTACTGGACAGAGGAACTGTGATCTCTGCAGAATCCTCTCCTAATCCAGAGCTTTTGGAGATGTGCTGTATTTCTCATGTACTTTTCTGACATTTCAGCAGGACTGTAGGGAAAGGGAAAATAACGTATGTTTTTTTCTCCTTTCATATTGAACCAGAAGGAGTGGATATTTTTCTAAATATATCTCTATAGCTGAAGTTCATTATTTTCATAATTTTTGAAAATTAAATTAGTATGATAATCTTTGAATTAAACATTCAAAGAAAAATATTTTTCTTACACTTATCTTTGTCTTAGTATTCTTATTTGTGATGAAATTTATTTAGACATAAGGAACATCGATCACCATTGCCTATTGGTGCTTATATATTATTTCTGTATAATTTAGAATTGTAATTTGTGGAATTAGGAGTATAAGTTAAAGAATTTAAGAAAAAACATTCCATAAAGTTGTGAATGCCAAAGAAGTTTCTGTGTCTCAGAACTTTTGGTTTCTCTGTTTTAAAAGATCTGGCAGAAATGAGCTCCAAGTAAAGCAGGATGAATAATTAAATTCTTCTTCATGCAACTACAAGGCATTTTGGAATAAAAATCAACAATAACCATACAGCAAGTTACATATTTTAGAAGTTACAAATTTTGCGGTTATGCAAACCAATGTTATGGCGTGCTAACTTGTCTTTAAAAGGCTAACAGAAGCATACTGTGAAAAAATGATTTTATTGAATGGTCCTGACACAGCTATACTTAAAATCCTATAGCTTTTGCCTGTTTTCATAAATGGTGGTCTGGCTCAGCACACAAAATCAGGGCTCAGCCTAAAAGGTGAGGAATTACAATATTTAAAATATCCACACTATGCTACTAATTTGCTATTTGCATTGGAAGAAACTATGTTAAAACGCATTCTGCATCTTAAAATACTATATTTAGGCCTCAGAAACTTTAAAAAAAATTTCATTAGGGCTTCCCTGGTAGCGCAGTGGTTGAGAGTCCGCCTGCCGATGCAGGGGACACAGGTTCGTGCCCCGGTCTGGGAAGATCCCACATGCCGTGGAGTGGCTGGGCCCGTGAGCCATGGCCGCTGAGCCTGCGCGTCCGGAGCCTGTACTCCGCAACGCGAGAGGCCACAACAGTGAAAGGCCCGCGTACCGCAAAAAAACAAAACAAAAAATTTCATTAAAATTTATTTATAATTGGAAACATTCAAAGCATCTGGTTAAATGTACTATAGACATACAAATATACTATACAGATATTGAATTGTGGTTTTTGACATTTTTAAATTGAAGTATAGTTGGATTACAATGTTTCCAGTGTATAGCAAAGTGATTCAGTTATAGGGCCTCAGAATCTTTTATATGGATTTATTATATTTTATTTTATTTTTCCTGGATACTCTCAACTTTCTTTTGGTAGGAAATTACCTGTGTGTCACCAGAAGAGTCATGACCTACAGTGAAAAAGACAACTTATACATCTCTCTCCATTACTGGGGACCATTGATTTTAGCTCGTAAAAGTTTCTCAAGTCATTCTACATTGCCCCCCCCTCCCTTGTATCCACTGTAGGCCAAAAACTCTATTGTGTGGCTCTTACACTGGTGAAATAGTCTCCCAATTGTTCTTGAATCCATTTTGCCCTAACAAGCAACTCTTTGGGAAGTAACTAGAATGACATCTTTAAAATAAAAATTTTATTATGATACCCCTTGCTTATCATTTCTTAATTTCCCATGCTCTTAAAATACAGTTCAAAATTCTTAGCATGTTCTGTAAAAGCACAAATGACAGCTTCTGAAAAAGCCCTGAATGTTTCCTTCACGGTGCTTCTTATAGTTTATGATTGTATATTCATTTGTACAACTATTCCCCTTACTGCGTTCCTCATTTGTAATCATTTTGTCATTGATTTCACTTCTACATATATGTAACTCTCACAATATATTGTTACTATTTTAATTTTAGACAATTATTTAAAATTTTTTTATTGAATGAAAGATTCTTTAAATTCTGTATGCTTTACAATTTTCAAAAGCTTCACACAGGTGATTTCATATAATCCCATAATAACTCTTTTTTTCTTCTACCCTTATATTTTCTCTACCTTTTTTTCTCTCTCCACCCCACTGGTAACCACTAGTTTGTTCTCTATATCTGTGAGTCTGCTTCTTTTTTGTTTTAGTCACTAGTTTGTTGTACTTTTTAGGTTCCACATATAAGTGATAATATAGGGTATTTGTCTTTCTCTGTCTGACTTATTCCACTTCGCATAATGCCAAGTCCATCCATGTTGCCGCAAATGGCAAAATTTCATTCTTTTTTATGGCTGAGTAAAATTCTATTGTATATATATACCACATCTTCTTTATCCATTCATCTGTTGATGGACACTTAGGTTGCTCCTATACCTTGGCAACTGTAAATTATTTTAAAAAGAGACTTAAACGTCAGATAAAAATGGCTTTAAATATTTACCATCATTTTTACCATTTCTGTAGCTCTTTATTTCTTTATGTAAATAAAAATTTTAATGTGGTATCAAATCTGTTGCCTAAAGGATTTCCTTTAACATTTCTTGTAGTACAGGTCTCCTACACTACTCCTACTCATTTTATTGACTTTTGTCTGTCTGAAAAGTCTTTATTGTGCTTTTATTTTTGTAAGATATTTTTGTTAAGATTTCTGTTTTGACAGTTTTTTCTTTCAGTACTTCCTTGTTGACTGGTTTTGCATTATTTCTGATAAGAAGTCTGCTGAATACTTCATCTTTGTTTATTTGTAGGTAATGTTTCTTATTATTTGATTGCCTTCATGATTTTCTTTTTATCTTTTTTTTAAAAGCAGTTTGACTAGGATGTGTCTAATTTTTAAAATACCTATCTATCTATCTATCTATCTATCTATCTATATCTCCTGCTTGGGTTTCTCTGAGCTTTTTAGATCCGTGGTTTGTTTGTTGTCTTTCATTAATCTTTAAAAATTCTTAGCTATTATCTCTTCAGATATTCCTCCTGTCCCATTCTCCCTATTTTCTCCTCCCAGAACCTAATGGTTAATTTATTAGACCAATTGTTGTCCCACAACTCTTGGACGTTCTGTTCTGTTTTTGTATTCTTTTTTTTTCTTTATATTTGGATAAATTCCATTGACCTGCTTTTAACTTTACTGATTCTTTCCTTAGCTTTATCCAATCTGATGAGGAGCTCATCCAAAGAATTCATATGTAATATCAATATTTTTATTTCCTCTTTTTTTAATGTTTTTATTTCTAACATTTCCATTTGACTTATTGTTTCCATTTTTCCTGCTAAATTTTCCCATTTATTTTATGGGAATTTTGTCATCTTTACCATTACAGGTTTTAATATATTAAGAATAGTTATTTTAAAGACTTTATTCGTTCTAACATCTTGGTCATCTCTGAATCTTTTCTGTTAAACATTTTCTCTCCTGATTGTTTTCTTTCTGCTTTTTTTGGTGTGTATCATAATAAATAACATTTCTTCCTGAAATGGTCAATCCTTCCTCTCCTTTCTGGTCATTAGTTTTGGGGACTGAACCCATCTAGTCAGTAGTTGAACTGGGTTTTGGTTTTATTGTTGCTATAATCAAATTTAGTGCTCAGCAGACTAGATTTTTCCAGGCATGAACCACTGCTACATTGTGCTTAGTGTTGGATTTGGGGTACTGGCTAGGTTTCTCCATGTTTCTGGTCCATTCCCTACTATGAGCAGTCCCTGCACACGTGTGCACAGTGAGGGGTTCTCTCTCCATCCTCCAATGATAGACTCCTGGTGCTTGTTACTCAGTGTTAGGTTCATGGTTAGGATGGAGAGTTCTCGCCTATCCTGGTCCAGCTTCAGTCTTCAGCAGACCCTGTGTACTTGGGACTCACTTTTACAATTTCTCAGCATTTCTTTCCCTCCCTCACATGAGAGCCAAATTCATCCTTCTATCTATCTATGTGTGTATTTGTGTGTGTGTGTGTGTGTGAGAGACGTGCACGCATACCTGGGGGTGGATGGTCTTGGATGGGACATGGTTTCCTTCTGCTGCCCTAACGTGAGCTCATTTCAGCTTTCTATCAGTGCACGATCCTAGGCCTGAGCAAATGTCCTGCCTGCCTCCAGGGGCAAACAGCTGTTCTTTCTGCCCCACCCCCTGAGGCATTTTGTATTTGCCTAGACCCTGGGAGTGGGATGGTTTACAACTTGTCTCCCAGTAGGTTAAGGCTTTTGCTTTGTGTGGGAGAAGGGTCTAGGGATTGGGTTGGGTTTTGTACCTATGTGTCACTGAGGAGTTTCTTGTAGTCTCCTCCCTGCCTGTCTTTTTCATAGCACCTGGTGGAAGCCCGGGCAAAGAACTCATGTGTGAGACTGAACTCTCCTTGTTTGTGTGAAAATTTAAACTATTTCTTAATATCCACTTTTATGCTAGTCGCCTCTCCAAGCATACTGTGCCAGTGTCACTTCTCTCTCCTTGGTACAAGGGAACTAGATTTTTCCCCGCTTGACTTCAGAAAGCCATTTTGTGTTGAGGTAGTTTCTATATTGGACAAAAGCAGATTTTAAGGAAACACTCTTAACCACAAGATAAAACCCAAAGCCTTTCTGTAATAGGATATTAAAAAAATAAATAAACAGATGCGTTTAACGATAAAATGAGTCAGATGATAGTTTAAGACTCTTCTATATTGTTCCAAACACAGTAGTGGATTTTTGTAATCTTGGGAATTATGTGAAATTATAGGTAGTTTTGGTCTTCCATAATTATCTAAGGATTACCGATCAGTATCAGTTTTTAAATTTCTATGTCTTGTTAAAAGCCTCTGCAAACAAGAATTTTCCAACTCTGCTCCTTAGTGTGCTTAGAAAGTCTTTTAGAATTTCATTCATGAAGTATGAAAGGTCGACCATCTCTGTTGTCTGTATTTTTCTCATTTCTCTTTAAAACAACAGCAATAACTGTGATCATTTATTGAGGACTTATTAAGTGTCAGGAACTCCTCTGGATGTGTTGTTTGCGTTAACTCAACAGTCTTAGGTGGGAGGTGATATTTGATCCCTTTACAGGTGAGGAAATTGTTGTGACCTGGCCAATATCCTGTAATCACTGAGCCGTCTGACTCTGGAGTACATAAGCACAACAGCGAAGCCTTTTCTTGGTTAATAATTTTGTGAAGGTTTTATTTACTTATTTATTTTTTTGGTTTAGAAGCAAAGGAAAGATTTATTCTTTGATCAGAGAATGGAGAGGTATGAGCTCGTGCAGGCTTTAGTTTTTCTAAACAAATGAAAGCAGAGACACCATGGGAATTCAAACTTAAATACTATTTTCTCAGTGCTGTCTCATATAAAAAGTAAATAAAATGTATTTTCCCTATACTCTGGTTTTCTACCTTAGTAATATATTATGCTTTACATTTTACTTCAAAACTTCTTAGACCTGGGAGTCTCTTCTAGGTATACTACTAGTAATTTAATGTGTATTACTAAATACAGTTAGGGACAAATAGAAGAAATAATTATTCTCACTGACTGGATATTGGATGACATTAAAGAATAAATATTAAATTATTCTGGGTGTAATAATGGTGCTGTGGTTATGTTTAAAAGAGTTCTTATCTTTAAGAATTCATACTAAAACATTTTAAGAGGAAGTAATATCATTCAGGGATTTGCTTCAAAATAAAATTGGTGGAGGTAGTGGATGAGGATATAGGTAAAAATGATTGCCATGAACTGATAATTTTGAAACAGGGTGAGGGGAGCATGGAGGTCATTATTCTATTCTGTTTGAAATTTTCCATAATAATAAACAAAAAAAGAAGAAGAAATAGTTACATCAAGGGACATCGCTATAATATAACAATATTACGGTTTAGTTTAAGGAATTGTGATAGGCTTGTCTGCCTATATGTTCTAGACAATGGCAGTAGAAGGATGGCTAAGAGACACATTTTTTGCCATGCAATTATACACTAGTAAGAAGGAAAGTAATAATAAGTGATATTTCAAGACAATATAGTATGGGTTATGATTTTTAAAAGTAACAGACTGCTAAAGGATTAGCACAAATCCAGACAAAATGGGTGAGTTCTCAGAAATCCTATAAGGATCTGATTATTGTTGTCTCGTACTTTAGAAGAATATTTGATGGCAAAAGAAAATTTTCATCGAAATTTTTAAGTAAGGAAAAGCACTTTTAAATTGTGTAATTAAAAATTAATTTTAATTAAGAATGTTTAAAGCCTGCATACCAAACTGAGAAACTTAGTTTTCTAAACTTAGAAGATTAAAAAAGAATTATTTTGAGTTTTCAAATAGTATGTATTTAACCTGTATTTTTTTAATAAAATTATACATTTATTAATATTAATATAATTTTATTTACAGCGAGTTTTTTAGTGATATGCTTATGCTATAAAGAAAAAACAGCATAAGTTCATGTTAGAGGAATTGTAAATTTTTTATGCTTATAAGGAAGGGGACAAAAAGCCACCACAAGTGGCAAAAAGTGTTGAAGTAAAATGTATAATCTCATGGGAGTGGTTAGTGTGGTATTAGGTATTCCACACACATTGGAATTTTATTGGATTATACTTCCAATTCCTGATACCTAAAGGAGCCTAGAGAAAAGATGTTACTCTTTCCTGAAATGGAAGTTCACACATAATCAAGTCAGATTAAGAAAGAGGAAAAACAATAATTACTTGTTGTGTTGAAATTTTATAATCTTTAAGCAAAAGAAGAATGCATTTGAAGCATATAATATAAAGATTGCCAGAATGAATTTATCATAAACATGTCAATTTATTAATGCTACAAAATATATCTGAAGGAAATTTTTTAAACTGCAAATAACATGAAATAAATGTTTGTCTTTATAAAAAAGTGAAAATTCTAATATTATACCTCTTTCATCTGTATTTGTAACACCCTTTCATTTATCAAATATACTTTTTGTAGTGTATTTGTATATTTGTAGTATGCAGTAGTTTATTGGAGAGTTTATTGCTCCATTTACATAACTCATTTCATCTTTCTGCAGTTGTATCAGTTTTACTATTTATCCTACTCGTGTGCACTTAAGTTTATTTTCATATTCTATTCTTTTTTTTTTAAAGATGCTAGAAAAGAAATTTGGAAAGTATCACTACTTTTTACTTTTCTAAATAAACAAAACCATATTATACTGTTTTGGACATAAATGTTAGCTTTAGAGGGAGTTGATTATGTCATTTTGTGCTATTATCTCATGAAGTGTTTTTAGACCAGCCAGACAAGCATTCTTGCAAAACAGTATATTTTTGCCTTTTTATTAAAGGTATTCATTTTGCATAATATTCTGGTACTTGAATGGTATTGGTATTTTTTTTCTTAAAGAATAATATGGAAAGTGTCTTAGAATTATGTAAGAATTTGCACAGTCATTCCACTTACCATGTAATTTATATGAAAGAGTCAGCTTTCCAAATGTATTTTAAAAACCGTGATACTGTTTCCAACCCTCTGCAACTCATTTTTTTTTTGTAATTAAAAAACTTTTTTTAGCTCAATTACTTGGCACTATTTTTAACCGAAGAATTTGCAGGATGTTTGTTGCCAAGTTGTGTTATGCCCCAAAGTGAACAATGTGTTTCAGTTTGGAGAAGTTCAACATTTTTCTGTCTCTAAAGATAAGTAGGAAGAATGATACCATTCTATGAATTTGCTACCCATTGATCATAACTCTAGCACACATTTATTAAGATGATCTCTTGCTGAAGCAGAATCTTAAAGTTTCATTTTTATTTGCAGATTTGTTTCCTCTTTTTAACTTTTGATATTATATATTAACTAGAAAATAATATATATCAAATATTCATTCACTCAGCAAATGTTTTTGAATGAATACTATATGCAGAGCATTGTTCTGAACACTGGAAATACAACTATGAACAAATAGGCAAAATTCTCCACCCCTCAAGGAGCTGGTGGAGGCTGGAGACAGTACATAAAGGAGTGAAATGGATCATGTATTATGTGGTCACTGCCTTAGTCTGTTTGGGCTATTATTATAAGCTACCACACAGTGGGTGGCTCCTAAAAATTTTTTGGTCACAGTTCTGGAGGTTGGAAAGTCTAAGATCAAGGTACTAGCATGGTTGCCTTCTGGGCAGGGCCCCCTTCCTGGTTCTCAGCCAGCACCCTCTGGCTGTGGCCTCGCATGATGGAAGGGGCTAGGGATCTCCTGGAGCCTCTTTTATATGCCACATCCTTAGCAATTCAGGACTGTATTTTAAAGTTTTCCTTAGAGCTAATGCATTCTTTCTTGGGCCTTTATGTAGGTCCTAGGAGGCCACATCTCTGTACTCTCCCATGGAACACTCTGGATATGCTCCCTTTTCTCCTCCCCTCCCCTTTTTGAATCTATTTCCCTATTTCTCTCTGTTTCCCACCACTGCTGTATTAGACCAGTTGGCCATGCTGTTAATCCTCATGAGGGAAAGTGCCTCATCTACAGCCCCTGCGAAGGAAGGAGGTCTCAATCATCCCAGAGATGGGGTGACCACAGTCTGTACCACATCAACCCCCAGGCTTCACTGAGAGCATCTGATCTGGAGTGGGCACCTGGCCAATCCACAGCCTTACCCGTGAGGCGATCTGACATGTGAAAACTCTGCCCAAACAAGGATCAGCTGAGCAAATTAAACTCTTGTGAATTTAAACTGGAAATATGGACCAGGAGATTAGGTAGTTGAAGCAGAAGTTGAAAAAAGCATTCAGAGAAAGTGGTGGGACAGGAAGGCCACAAGGAAATATGCTAAGGAGAGAAAAGGAGAGAAAACAGAGACAGACAGGAGCTGAATATCATGCAGCAGAGAAGCAATAAACTTCTGCCCCCCAGGTAAAAAGAAAATCCATTCACTCTCTAGAACTCTGAGTCTCCACTTCTGAGTTTCAGTCTATGTGGCGTTTTCTGCTCCAGGATTGCCATGAGATTCCTGTGGTCCTCATGTGTATGTTTACCTTTACAATAAATTTATCATGACTTGAGGTAATCCTGTATGAACCCAACTCATATCAGTTTTAACATTTTAGATTATTCTCCCTCCTTTACCCTCAGATGGCTATTCCTGGCTCTGGACTCAGATCCTTTCCCCCTTCAGTTCGTCACAGTTTAATTCTCACACTACCATTCTTCACAATTCTATTCCTGAGAGAGTTCCCTTTTACTCTCAGCGTGGTCAGACACTCTTTAGTATATCTCTACAAGGACTCACAATTTATATGTTACAGCAAAACCCTCACTGGCTGCAATTAAACATTTAAATCAACCACCCACCTTCCCTCACTTCTCTGTTACCTCATATTTCTGTTGTAAGACACACTGCTCAAAATAGAGAGAATGCCGTCATACTTCACAATCTTCTGCAGGAACAGGACCAGTTCTCTCTCTCTCTCTCTCTCTCTCTGTATCTCTTTGTAGAAACAGATAAGTTTAACTTCTACAAACCTACAGTTGTCAAGTGGTTTATAAATAAGATCTTGGGATGCTGGAATGACTCACTGTGCTAAATTATATGCAGAACATATTAACAAAATGTGTCAAGGGATTTATGTTTTCGTTTCTAAAAACTTTTATGACATTGTCCTTAAGCCAATGGTTGTCAAAAATTCTTAAAACAGTTGAGCCAGTTTTTCCAAATATGAAATCCCAATGTGTAAAACATACAGAATGGAGCTGCTCTGTTGGGAACAGGAGTGAAAACCCCAAGACTCCCTGTCTTAATAGCTGACCCTGCCAAATCCCTGCTGGCCGCTCCTTGAGGCACCTTCTCTGAGCCGTACAGCTCTCTGGAATGCAGTTTGAAAACCATTTCCCTGAATTTTGAGACCTATAAACAAAGTGGTGTTACCTGCTGGGGGTGAATGGAATAGTTCACCGTTATCCAGGGGCAAACTTCTCTCCAGCCCTGGGAAGCCCTGAGTCAGACTCTCATATTTCCCAAGAAAGGTATTTCCCCCTTGTCCACTCCCTACTTGCACCGTCGTTTTCTATGTCTGATTGGACCATCCTCACAGCTTTTGGACGGTTCCAACGGACCCTTCATTTGCTTCTCAAGGGAGTATAGTAACTTGTTCTAAAGCATATTTGTGGTTTTCCCCTAGAGCACACTGGACACTACTTAGCCAATCTCCTCCATATCTGCATCCCTTCAGAGCTGGGATATGTATCCTATCTGAGCCTCAGGTTTCTGTGATGTCAGATGCAATGGGAGGGCGCCAAGATGACTAAGAGGCACTAAAGAGGAGGGGCACCAAGAGGAGGTGACTTAGTTGGTGTCCCAGCTCTGCAGACTGCCTGGATCTCAATGAACCATCACTGAATCTCTGACTTGCACCAGGATCAGTACAGGTGGGAGATGCCCTGACAGAGCCCCTGTCTCTGAGGGATTGCCATACTGTTTGGCTGGGCAAGAGCTTCATCATCACAGGGCTGCAATACTTTGGAGCCTATCTTGGTATGATGCCCTCCTTTCCTTTTCTGCTCACATATCCTTTCTTCTTCCTTTTTCGTTATTGAAGCATAAGATACATATCTCTTTCACAATTTGAGTGGCATGTAGAGCTCTGTACCAGGATGCAACTGTGAGTTCCCATTGCAACTTTCATGTCCTGGTCATCTTTTGCTCTGTCTTTGTGGAAGGTGATAGCATAGCAACACAAGTTACCTGTGGGGACTCCTCTGATAGCATAGCAACACAAGTTACCTGTGGGGAATCCTCTGACTATGAGTGGCAGTGTGTAAGCTCTCCCTTCATGCGAAACTTGGGAGAATAAACAGAAATCACTTGTGTGACCACTTAAGGTCCGGGAGGTATTAGGGGACATGTCAGGGAATAAGGTTATGCTACTCTTGATAGAAGAGGATCTTGGGATGATATTGTGCACTGACATAGTTTGCTGTGGAAGCAGGATGAAGTTACAGAAGGATTGATATAGAATATATACATATATATCTCAGTAAACGCAATATTTAGGTCACTGATCACTCAGTGAATTGTGGTTATTATTATTATCATTATTAGTTTTTAATTAAAAATTAGTTTAGCATCAACCTGTGTCAGATTGACAATATGACATTAGATCATTGTGAGGACTAGTTAATTTTGTCTTTCATTCTACAGGTACATTACCAGCATCGTTTCCCTAGTACATATCATTATGCCTAGTATCATAATAGGTTTTTAAACAATTTTGTGGAATGGCTGAATGAGTTCCTAACCTTGGCATATTGTTTCCCATATTCTGGCATGTCATGAAGCCATGTACATCTATCACCATGAATAGAAAAAGAAAACAGAACAGCTTACTGTAACTAGTGTCACTTTAACTAAATTTTGGATTTCCTTTTGTCCTATTTTGTTTTAATGCCAACTTTTATCTTTTGTAGACCCTGCGCTCATAGAGGGGACTTGGGCACTGCTATAGGAAGCATTAAGAGGAGAGTTACAGATGTTTTCAGTCTGTGTTTATTAAGCATTGACAGCCACCTGAGGATGGCTCTTGGCAAATGTGAAGTTGCTGAAACACAAGGGTTGCACCATATGCGAAGCATTGTGCCTCTGCCTGCACTTTCTTTGCTTTCTAACAGTTTGGAGCCAATAGCTTAGAACACAATGGCTGTTAAGGCTGGGTGTACAAGTCAATGAAAGGGGAAAATTTATCAGATGATAAACTTTTATAGTTCCTGTTCATGGTGTGGTTAGCAAAGGAATAATTCAAATTGACAACATATTCTTTTCTCTCAATCTATTTTCTTTTAACCCAAGGCCACCTAAAGGCCAAACTAGATCAGTCAGCTATGGGTGCAAAAAGTTTTCTCCCTGCATTATAGGTATTCTTGCACTTTCTTGGGAAAGTTACAGAATATTTCCACAGAATATCTACCTATTCTCGATGCTACTGTTTTTCAGGGCCTCACTGCCTGTGTTTGAACGGAAGCAGTGAGCCTTTACAGGGTAGAGATCAATCAGAAAAACCATATCCTGCTGAGTTTTGCCTTGTGGTTATGGGGACAGAGGAAGAGACAGGTGTATAAGTAACCGTTTTGCAAACCGCATTAGGAGAGGGGACCAATTCCTTCACTTGTTGCAAAAGCATCCTAATATATTTATGCTGTTTTAATTTTCTGCACAATTTCAATTGTATAACATTGTTTGCCAGCTTTACATTTGGCTCCAGGTATTCAGTTCAAAGATAGCGTGATTTACAAGTCCATTCTGTTTTTAAAAATTATCAAGCCAAGTTCTGCAAATACTTGTAAGCCTGATAAAATTATGAGGAGGGATGGGAGATGCCAGAGAACAGCTTAATATATTGACATTCACAACACAGGTTTTGGTCATGAAATTATTATCCCCACTTATGTAAAAATTTAGTTAAGACTTGAGTTGGACCCTAGAAATATTAGATATTTTTCTTTAAAATGAATTAAGGATTTTTAAAAATTCCTTTTTAAAAACCAAATTATATTATAATGATTTGACTATAGAAATTGGATGATTAGTGCTGGGATTCTAATTTTCATGCTGCCACTAACCTTGTTAGCCACATAGATTAGGCTTTATCTGTATGGTCCAAAAAGCTATGTGTGGAGCAAGATAATATTTTGCATGATTTTCAATTCCAACATTATGTATATATATATACATAATATATACGTATATATATATTATATACACGTATATATTATATTATATATATGTATATATATGAGAGAGAGAGAGGGACAGAGAGATAAACAGTCATCATCATCCCTGGCTAATCTATAATTATTCATTGAGCATCTGTTATGTGTCTAGAAGTGGAATATGAAGGGAATAAAAGAAGTGGCATGTACAGTTCTACTTTCTGGTAGAAATTCAAAGGGAAAAGATATTGAGTGTTTTGACTGGTGACTTTTAATAAGTGATCTGACAGTCTTCATCAGTGCCACCCAACCCTCCTCAGACAAACGTCACTCAAAGAAAACCAGGGTCAGACAAAACTTTACCCCTCACTCCCCCTGCCGGCCTTCCCAGGTTCCACATAGTGAAGTCCACCAGCAGTTCTGGAGCTCTCTCTGATGTTGTATTTTTTTGTAACTGAAAAATTTTGCTGGTTTTGTGTTTCACGTTTCCTCACAGAAGGAAAGATATCTTTATGAAATTCTCTAGTCTCAGAGTGATAAACTTTTTCCATATCTAGAGGAGTGGCCCCAAATAAATTTTTTTGTTGACATAGTGTAAGGAATTTTACCCAAAGAATAATTGTTTGAATCTTATATGACAAGTGCTTTCTCTGATTCTCTGCAGATAAATGACCTCTTAATACAAGATTAGGATGTATTAACAAAGACAGGGTACTTGCCAACACAGAGACTCACTCTGCTACCACCACCCTCAGGACGAGTGAGTAATAACTCTAAATCGTCACATATTCCAGAGTAAGGTACATTTCTTTAACAAGGGGGTCTCTAAATGTAAAGGTGATGTACAGTTATCAACAATTGGGGAAGATATGGCTGCATTTCTGGAAAAACCAAGAGCTTCATCTGAAAAGCTAAATATTATTTCAGATGAGAACAATGTAAAAATGTTAAAGCCATAAGATGTTGATAAAATACATAAAAACTTCTTAAAATAATACTATAAACACCTCAAAAGACCTATATATGAGGAAGACCTAATTACAAAATATACAGAAAACTACTACAAATCTATTAAAGGCAATTAAAACATGAATAAATAACATGGCCAGATTTTGTAGAAGAAAATAAAAATGATTTTTGAAGCAAAAGACAAGACAGTCAACTTTATACCTAATAAATATGTGAATTAATATTAAATCAAAACCCACTTTTTTTCACCTATTAGATTGACAACGTTTTTAATAACAAAATTGGTAAAAATGTTGGCAGGAGATTTACTGTTTTATTGATGGGAGTGTGAGTTGGTTAAAGCTCTATGGAGAAAAACTTGACAGTAGCTATTAAAATTTAAAATGTATATATTCTTTTATACAGCAATTCTACTTTGAGATTTATTCTTATGGTTTACTTATCCAATGCGTGTGCAAATATTAACTTCATTAACTGAAGGATTTTTGATACAGCAAAAGATTGGAAACCACCTAAATGCCCATGTAGATCATAAGTTAAATAAATTATGAAACACTGTAATGTGAAGTGCTAAGTCGCCATTAAATGGTAACAAAACAGTTCTATCTATACTATATGGAATAAGCCTTAAAATCTATGGTAAAATGAATAAAAGACATAGAACAGGATGCGTAATATGTGTGCTGTTTAAAAAATAATACACACATGTATATGTTAGTATAGGAATACAGCTAGAAGAATACACCAAAACTGATAATATTTATTGTACTTGGGAGCATGGAAAGGAAGAAAAGAGGACAGGGAGGAAGATTTATTTGTTCTTTCTATATTTTTTCATGCTCCCAGAGTGATTGGGGTTGTGTGAATTAGTATTTACCGACCTTTGAATAGGCTATCATTTATGACACCATTATTATGTAATTTAGAAATCATATTAACACAGATAGTATCATGTCTGTTTTACAGATGAGGAATGAAAGGCTAAGAAAATTTAAATAAGTTGCACAAGGTCAAAAAGCTTGTTGGAGGGAACCCTTGTACACTGTGGGAATGTAAACTGGTATAGCCACTGTAGAGAACAGTATGGAGGTTCCTTAAAAAGCTAAAAATAGAACTACCATATGATATGATCCAGCAATCCCACTCCTGGGCATATATCCAGAGAATACCATACTTCGAAAAGATACAGGCACCCCAGTGTTCATTGCAGCACTATTTACAATAGTCAAGACATGGAAGCAACCTAAATGTCCATGGACAGATGAATGGATAAAGAAGTGGTACATATATACAATAGAATATTACTCAGCCATAAAAAAGAATGAAATAATGCCATTTGCAGCTACATGGATGGACCTAGAGATTATCATACTAAGTGAAGTAAGTCATACAGAGAAAGACAAATACTATATGACATCACTTATATGTGGAACCTAAAAAAATGGTACAAATGAACTTGTTTACAAAACAGAAATAGACTCACAGACTTAGAAAACACACTTATTGTTTCCAAATGGCAAAAGTTGAGGGGGAGGGATAAATCAGGAGTTTGGGATTGACATATACACACTGCTATATATAAAATAGATAAATAACAATATTACAAGATATTCAATATCTTATATACATAGCATGTGCATATATATATATCTATATATGAATCACTTTGCTGTACACCTGAAACTAACACAACATTGTAAATCAGCTATACTTCAATAAAAAAAAAATAAAGAGGCTTGTTGGAGTCAGAATCAGGAAGCGACTCCTAAAAGCACAGACTAGGAATAGGTACAGCTGTCCTTCATGGCTGGGCCCAGTGTCAGTCTAAGTTTTGTCTTTTAGTTATTGCCACACCTCTTAAAATTCCTTAGCATGGTTTTCCCAACCAATGGCACCTGTTTAACTTTAGTGATATCAAAGGATGAGACCACCACTTAATCTCTGGAAACACACACACACACGCACGCACACACGCACACACGCACACGCTGCTGAATTTATTGTTAAGTAAGGGAGAGCTATGCTGTTTAAATACATCCTCTCTGAGCATAATGTTGAACTGATTCTATACAGGGATTTGGGGGAATATCGAATCAGGGAGTGGGTGGAATTTCAGAGATGGGTTGATGTCAGCTGTAGAAACATGGTTACTTGGGTAGGAGTGTAGTTGATAGATTGGCTTTTAGAAGCGTGTTCATTGGGGTGGGTATATATCTAATTGGCTGACTGTCAAAAGAGAAGAACTGTCACTGATTAGTTGGATTATGGAAGTGAGTTCACCAAAGCAAGTTCACAGTGATTTATTAAAACCAGTTCTGGTGATTATTTGTTGTGTCCTGGCTACAACATAATCAGATTTTTCCTAGGTGTATGGGAACTTAAACTTTTTTTCTCCATATTATAGGTATTTCTTATTCCGGGTGGCCTACCTAGCTTATCTTCTCCTTTCCAAACCACGTCTGCTCCGCCAGTGCCATACGAGTGTGTCTCCTGGGTCACTTGCTATGTAGATACTCATGGTTTATTGCTCTAGTTCACCTTTGTTCATTTTTTTCTCTCACATAAAGAATGTATGAAAGAAGCAATGACATTTTGGGGTGTAATATTCTAAAATTATGACACCAGCCTAATCTTTGTGTAGCCAGAATCCTTGCTCAACCTGGAGAGAATTCAGATTTCCTTGCCTCTATCTGAGGAATTTGTTTACAGGCAATTAGTCATCTATCTACATGGCAGCCTGATGATTTTGGCTGTGGGAGGAAAGGCGAGGTTGGTGCACAGGATCCCTGAGAAAGGACAGAAAACACCAATGAAGGGGTCATTAAAGAGTCAAGTTCATGCTTTCTACACATTTTCTTGAGCACCTGTGGAAGAAGTATTGGATGAAGCACTATTTTCATAGAAACCTTTTTCAGATATGCTGAGAAGTAGCACAATAGATTGACTTAGATCATCCAGGCAGCAGAAATTGATAAATATAGGAGCAGGGCAGTTCACCAGTGCCTTTCTGATTCTTCTAGATTGGTGGCTTTGGGACGCAGGAGACAGCATCCTTGATGATTTCTCACAGGAGGCACCATCAGGAATTGCAGCAATGAGGCCTCTTCAGCCAGGTGAGAGACTAAATGTTATTGCCAAGGAGATACCAGGGCAAGAGAGAAAGGCAGTTACAAGGTTGTTACAAGGTATTTTAGCTTAAAGGAGTTTGAGAGCACAGGTGGCCTCTCACCTGTAGAGGCCTAAGAAGCACCAGGGGGAACACTTTCAAGAAGGCTGGAGACTGTGGGTAAATGGGGACAAGAGCAGATTACTGGTATGATTGTCATTTGTGTCATTGTATTTGTGTAATTATTATTGACTCCCATCTGCATTGATGGGATTGAGCCCTAGGGACACTGAGTTTACATTTATTTAATTCTGATTAAAACAATAATGTTGATCCTGTTCTGATTTTGACTTTTTGTTGCTTCAAGACTCATAAGAGCTTATCTCTGTTTCTATTCGTAGCCAATTTATTCATTCATTCATTTACCTAGTCATTTATTCATTTAGGTTTCAGACATTTAATTGGTGCTTGCAATGATGAAAGGACAGTTTCTACCCTCATAATGTAGTGTTTGTGATCCAGTTGGGCATCAGCGGTCCCACTGACAATTGTAATATCTTGATGTATATAATGGAGTTATATGCAGAGTAAAAATGTGCAGAGAAATAGGAGCTCCAACCAGCTGGGCGGAGTCTGGGAAGGCTTCCCACGAAAGTGAAAACTGAGTCGTAAAAGAAGATTCGTTGGTTTTTAGATGGTGATGGGGAGGGAGCGCATCCCAGGCAGAGGCACCTGCAAATGCCTATGAGATTTGTCAGGGAACAACAGGTGATTTTAAATTACCTGAGTATTTAGGGTAGAAGTGGAGTGGTGAAAAATGATGTTGCATAGATGTTAAGGACATATGTAATGAAATGATCCAGCTTCTCCTGTCCTCATTAGTGATATAATTCCCTTGGGAATCCTTGTATAAAGAAAGACATCTGTTTCCATTTTCTTCTTCCTAAAGAGAGGAACAGGATCTCTATACATCACTGCATAGATTAGTACCATGAGTGTTAGCGCTTTCTGTGAGACATAAGCCCAAAGGCCAAGGAGGATTGGGGACCCGGAAGACAAGATGCAAAATATTCTTCCCATGTCATAGGATGTTTTATTGCTGCTGCCGCTTAATGTGAAAAAATGCATTTTTTTCTTTTTCTTTTCCCTCCGTCCCTCCCACCTTCCATCTCTCCCTGCCTCTCTCCCTTTCTTTCTGTTTTTTAAAAAACTTTTTATTATTATTATTTTTAAGGTGCAGAGTTAGTAAAGGGACATAGAGGTATTCTACTTCCCTGCAAAGTGTGAATTTACATGTATAGTTGGCTGTTTGCATCTGCTGGTTCTGCACCCATGGATTCAACAATCAGGGATCAAAAATATTTTTAAAAAATTGTAGAAAGTTCCAAAAAGTGAAACTTGAATTTGCTGCTTGCAGGAGACTATTTACATAGCATTTACATTGTGTTAGATATTATAAGTAATCTAGAGATGATTTAAAGTATATGGGAGGGTGTGGGTAGATTATGTGCAAAATTACACTTTTTTTTTTTTTTTGCGGTATGCGGGCCTCAGACTGTTGTGGCCTCTCGCGTTGCGGAGCACAGGCTCCGGACGCGCAGGCTCAGTGGCCATGGCTCACGAACCCAGCCGCTGCGCGGCATGTGGGATCTTCCCAGACCGGGGCACGAACCCGTGTCCCTTGCATCGGCAGGCGGACTCTCAACCACTGCGCCACCAGGGAAGCCCCACACCTTTTATATAAGGCACTTGAGCATCCCTCGTTTTTGGTAATTGAGGGGTGTCCTGGAGCCAGTTCCCCGTGGATACTGAGGGGCAACAGTACATTCTAAATTAGAAAATTATAATTTTGTTTTCTATAACATCGGGCAAGTAAAATGTGTCTGAAATGGTTTTACAGCTCAGAAGAAAGTTATAAATCTAAAATTTAAAAAAAATTATATAGGGAGAGAAAAATGTATGAGAAAAAAGAGGTGGTGTATTTGTGTCTCAAGCAACATGGTTAAGTCAGTTTTTTTGTGATTCATGTTGGGTGAATACACTTTATGAATTATGAACATATTCAGTAATAAGAGACTGATAAATTAGTTTACTATCACAAACGAGTTATTTTCAAAAATATGCATAACTTCAGCTAGGTAAAAGTGGTTTGATCTTATGACTTTTTTCTTCTGCAAATTATTTAGTTCTATCAGCAGACCTTGTGAAAGTTCCATTTGTTCTATATATCAGTCTAACTCTTAAATTTCATGAATATCAGGTAAGAAATACACCCTTTTATGCATGTTGCGTAGATAATATTTAAAATATTTATATAAACAAACATTAATATTTGTTGTGTTTTGAAGAGAATGTTGGGTTTTTTTTAAAAAAAAAATTTAGCTTGAAGCTGACAGTTTAAAGCAACAAGAAAATAAAGGCAGACAATGAACTAAGCCCTAGATATACAATATATTACCTAATCCTTACACAAATTCTAAATTAGCTGTTGTTTCCTCCATTTCACAGATAAAGATGCCCAGGCTGAGAGAGGTTCAGGGACTTGGCACTGTTAATATAAAATCCAATTATTCACGCTTTAAATAAGATTCAAACCTCCCTGGCTTCAAATCCATGCTCTTTGTAGAATATTATATAAAAGGTTGAAGACTAATGACTCTATTGAGTAAATTAAATGTTTCGTGCCAAATTCAGATAACTTTTCATACTCTCAGAACTTGTTTCCAAAGTAGGCTTATCCTAAAGTATGATTCAGTCATTGTCTTAAGCAGTCATTTCTTCAAACTGGGGACTGTTTCATTTGCTCAGCTTCACCTTGCTGAGGATGAAAACTGGTGAGAAGCCTAGAAGGCCCTGAAGTAGAAGGATTTCAGGATATCTGAGTAGACCCTGGAGAAGGAAAGAGAACAGTGCAACACCGTTAACCTTTATGGCCGGTGGAAATGGTGACAAAATAACTATTTCCCCCTCTTCCAACTCCTGAGACACTTGCTGTTTGACTTATCAACTGCTATCTGATCAGACACATTTACATTTTTAAAAAAAATAAATTTATTTATTTATTTTTGGCTGCATTGGGTCTTTGTTGCTGTGCGTGGGCTTTCTCTAGTTGTGGCGAGCGGGGGCTGCTCTTCGTTGCGGTGTGCCAGCTTCTCTTGTTGTGGAGCACGGGCTCTAGGTGCGTGGGCTTCAGTAGCTGTGACACGCGTGCTCAGTAATTGTGGCTCACAGGCTCTAGAGCGCAGGTTCAGTAGTTGTAGTGCACGGGCTTAGTTGTTCCGCACATGTGGGATCTTCCCAGACCAGGGCTCGAACCCGTGTCCCCTGCTTTGGCAGGTGAATTCTTAATCACTGCATCACCAGGGAAGCCCCACATTTACATTCTAACTAAAGTTTTCAGCTGTGAGCTAAATGACTTTGGTCCATGGCTCCCAGAAAAGAATTATTAATCAATTCAGTGATTCAGGTACTATTGCCTTGTGTATTTTTACTAGCAGTAGATATCTAAAAATGAAAAACTACTTCTTTAATTCTAGGCTTTTTGTCAAAGAAATGAAGACATTTTTATTTAAAATTCCCACCTAATAATAAGTTTCATGGAAAGTCCTTTATAAGATCCTCTCCTTGGCCTTGTTTCTTAATCTGGGCACTGTTGACATTCTGCGTTGAATTCTTTGTTGTGGGGACTGTCCTCTGCATTGTAGGATGTGAAACAGCATCCTTGGGTTCTATACTAGATGCCAGTAGCATCTCCCCCTTCAAGCTGTGACAATCAAAAATGTTTCAGGTATTGGCACAAATCCCCTGAGGGACAACTACATTGAGAACCACTGCCATAGGCCCGTTACACTTTATTTCCGGTCAGTTTGGGGTAGGAAAGAGAAAGGCAGTCTTGAAGATATAGAGGGGAAAATAAGAAAAAAAAAGTGAGATAAATAAATAAAATTAGATGAGAGATAGCAGGATTATTCCTAACATACCCAAAGTGAAAACAGTCCAAATGTTCATCAACTGGTAAATGGATAAACAAATTGCGGTACATCCATACAATGGGAATTTAGCAATAAATAGGAATGAACTACCGAGCCATGCAAAATGATTTTGGATTTTGAATGAATTTCAGAAACCCCATGCTTACTGAAAGAGATCAGATACAAAAGACTATATACTCTATGATTCCATTTATATGAAGTTCTAGGAAAGATAGAACTATAGTGGCAGGAATCAGATGATGAATGCCTGAAAACTGGGCACGGCGAGAGGGACTGACCTCAGAAGGGCATGAGAAAACTTGTGGTGGCGAAAATGTTCTATGTTTTGAATGTAGTGGTGGTTACATGACTGTGTACATTGCCAACATGCGTGAAATGTATCATTAACATAGGTGCATTTTATTGTATGTAAATTATACCTCAGGAAAGCTGTTTAAAAAACAGATGTGAAGACGGAGGAAGAGAATATACTATAGAGGACAGGATGGGGAAGCCATTTTCAGGCTCATCTTTGTAAATAGTCTGTGACAGCTGACCTCGTGGAAGTGGATGTGGATGCCAAAGGCTGGAGCTGACTGTGGCAGGTCTTACTTTGCTTTGGGAAAATCCCCGGGCAACCTCTGTTTTTACACAGCAGCTTGTTTGGAGCGGGGCCAGTCAGAGTTGTCTCAGAGATTATCTGGCAGCCCCCAGATCCTTGGGACCTATCATCTAGGAACCCAGAGGCTCCTTTCAGAAACTATGAATAAATGAGGTAGGAGGTTTAATGCTGCTACTAAAGTTCAGCACCTACAATACAGAGTCTGCCAGTAGTGTCTTCTTAGACTCTGAGGTGCCTAGCAAGCGTTAGGAATGATCTTTCGGTGCTTGTTCATTAACTAAGCAGATCTTCAATGTTTCTTCCCTCCTCAACCCACTTCGGAAGCTTTTGACGTAAAATAATGTGAACTAACAGTATGAGAACTTAATGCACGTTTAACATAAACTTACTTTTTCTAGGAAATGGTAAGCAAAGTGTCAGAAAAAAGCCAAAGAGACAGCTTCTGCCACGGAGTTAGAAGAAGGAAGGGTGGTTTCAAGAAAAGGTTTAAAACTGACTTAAAAAAAGGCCTTAAAACGGGACAGATCTGTGTGTACATCCTGGCTCAGTCACTCTCTAGCTCAGAGGCCCTGAGTCAATTACTTTCCTTTTAGAGCCAGAGTTTCTTGGTGTAGAAAATGAGCCAGTGTATTTAGTTACAGTTACTATGAGAATGCTAAAAGTACTGTATTTGTTTCCTATGGTTATTGTAACAAATTACTATAAACTTGGTGGCTTAAGAAAACAAAAAATGTATTCCCTCACAGCTCTGGAGAAGAGACTTCCAAAATCAAGGTGTTGTCAGCGCCACACTCCCTCTAGAGATTCTAGGGGAGAGTCCTTCCTTCTTCCAGTTTTTGGTGGCTGTCCGGATTCCTATGGCTGCATCATTCCAGTTTCTGTCTCTGTTTTCGCATGGCCTTCTCCTGTGTATCTCTAATCTCCCTCTGTCTTTTTTAAAATAAGGACATCTGTCATTGTATCTAGGGCCTTGCTTAATGCAAAATGGTCTCATCTCTCAAAGTCCTTAATTATATTGACAGAGACCCAATTTTCAAGTAAGATCAGATTCACAGGTTATGAGTAGACACCTCTTTTGGGTGGGGTGGATGGGGGCACAATTCACCCTGCTGCAAGTCCTTCTGGAGAGCACACAGGGTCAGCTCAGTACTTGGTAGCTATTACTATGTTCATGATTTTATTTTTGTAATTTCATCAGGGCTAAAACTATAGCTTTTGTAATAATTGTTTGAATGCCTCAAAGTTCATGTAATTCTACTCCTGTAAGCCCAATGATGTATCAAGATGAATCATTTCTGAAATTAATGAAAATTCTATTATTAATTAGCCCATTCTCCAACACCGTGACAATGTTTTTGTCTTCTTCCAATCTTCTGTGCAGACTCACGTTCTCCCAGTAGGGGTGAACGTTAGGATATAGTCATTTTTAGTTTATTTATTATTTTAATAAATATTTATTGAACAGTTTTGATGAAACAGTGAATTGGAAGACAGTACACAGTGTCAGCTTGGATAATCTGGGAAATTACTCTAGCTCCATGGAATGGAAGGGAGCTAATCTGTTTAGGGTCTCTATATACATTATCTTTGTTTTAATTTGCCATTCTGTATACATTATTTTGTTTGCTCCTCTATGAAGCTATGAGGTTCTCTTGTTTTACCAATTGATGCACAGACTCACTCAAGGTCACATAAGTTGTATGAGTGACTTGAGTGGCTTAAGGGACAACCCTACATATGGAACTATTACCATAATAAACAGAATATATAAGCCCATTTTCCCACCCCCTTTCCAAATCAAAAAATTTAATTATGTGCCTCTAACATATAATAGCTTTTGAAGTTATGACTCGAATGAACCTCTGCTGTGCTCAGCAGTAGGATTCTACCCAGGAGCTTAAATAAACTCCAAAGAAGCTTTTTTTCTCTCCCTCTCCCTTTTCATAGGTTTGATAAACATCTTTTCCCTCTCGATGTCCCTTTGTAGTGATACACAGGCTCGGTATTTTCTGTAGATAACACAACACACGATCAAAATGTGCGGAAGGGAAAGAAACGGCGTGTGAGCATCTTCCGTTGTCCGCAGGCAGCGCGTTGGCAGCGATTCGTTTGCTTCACTGCGGGCTTGACAGGCATTCTGCTCCCTGACGGCGAAGCCAACGCGCCTAGGCAGCGGCTGCAAAAGCAGCTTCGGGAGATTAAATCTCAGACTTCTGTCAGGAAACTGCCTATGATGTCTTTTCTCACAACTACTTACGTCTCATTACAAGCCTCCTTTCTTCCCTGCCGACTCGGCTCTGGCATCGCGAAGAAAAAGTGCTCACACTGCAGTCTTGCTTTCAGATCCCTTACCTTTATATTTTAGGTGACAGGATGCTTTATTTGCTCATTAACAAAGAAGCTGAAAACAGAGGAAAGTATTTCTGAAAATATTGAAGCTTGCACATGCCTTTCTAGTCTAAATATAAATGCTCGAGGTTTTTTCCTCCCCAATAGATCATAAATACACGTCCTTGCTCTGTTTTCACTGATATTTTCTAAGCAAATGTTATGGTATTTCAATAAGTATCTTTTTAAAATTTAGTTTATTTATTTTTAATTATTATTATTATTTTTTTTGCGGTACGCGGGCCTCTCACTGTTGTGGCCTCTCCCGTTGCGGAGCACAGGCTCCGGACGCGCAGGCTCAGCGGCCACGGCTCACTGGCCCAGCCGCTCCACGGCATGTGGGATCTTCGCGGACCGGGGCACGAACCCGTGTCCCCTGCATCGGCAGGCGGACTCTCAACCACTGCGCCACCAGGGAAGCCCTCAATAAGTATCTTAATGCTTGTTATGTAGTGGGTTTGTGCTGTCTATATAAATATATAAAAAACACAGGAATTTTACCAACAAATTTAGATGTGATCCAGCAAAAGCATAGATTTATATTCACAGATAAATATTGTAAAAAAAAATACATGTACAGTCAGTTTGATAGTAAGAACAGGCCTTTGGATGTAGGTGACTTGTGAAAAAAACAAAAAAGCAAATACACCGTGAAGGTTATGAATAACGCTGGCCTGAAGCATCATCTATATGACTCAGGAATTGGTTTATTTATTTAAAGAAAAAAAGCTGAAAACAGTCACAGAAATTGAAACATGTGTCTCCCATCCTTTCTTCTATTTTACCTTCATTTCTTTCTTATTTTCATTGACAAGCGGAGGTGATGTTTTTATTAAATGAGTAAATTCAGCAATGAATGGAGCTAAATGTCAAGTTACCTTAGAAAAAACCAAGTATCCTGCTTTTGGTTTTGTTCCCTAGAAGCAGAGCCTAAGACTGAGATTCAGGTACATGCGTTTTGCTGAGGGAATGGTCGTTTTCAGGAAAACCCTTTAAGGGAGTGAGTGAAGCAGGACAGAGGGAAGAGGACTGAGTAAGGATACGGTGTCAGGCAAAGCCCAGTGTGAGCCTGGCCTACAGGGGGCAAGTTCAGCAATGAACCTCATCCCCCAGCCCTTCCCTTGAGGCCGCAGGGCTCCTGTATCATTATTCATTGGAGTGGGTTTGTGTGTGAGGCTGGATGGCAAGGTGGAGGCATAACTTCGCTTAGCTCCCAACAGCTAAGGGCAGTTCGCTGAAGGAAGGTGCAGCTGTGAGCCTTTAGGAGCCATTAGTTACTCAGGGTGGATAGAGATGACTGTGCTGGCCCAGAAAAGGGGGTTTGGACTGGGACCTCACCATCACCTACATATAACTTACTGGGGTCTATTATTTAAAAATTGTGTGTGTGTGTGTGTGTGTGTGTGTGTGTGTGTGTGTGTGTGTGGTAATTTAGCCGGAAAGGACCCCATATCTTCATATATATTGGCTAAAACTTTGCTTTTTAGAATTCATTCTTTGAGCAAATGAACTCATCGTTGTTTAAAATGCTGACACCTTGGGGTAGATAATTGCAAACACTTCATCTCACTTTTGTATTAATTAATAGATTACTGTTCTTTTAAGAGCTGGATACATTTAGTTGAAGGAAATGGATTTGAATAACACATAAGAAATAACTTCAATTTGAACTCAAGATGCTGGCATAAAAGATAATACAGTGAACATGTGTTTATTATTTTTTTTAAATGTTACATTATAAATAAAGTTAATGCACTATTAATTTTAGTGCTTTGCCCTTGTCCTCAGAAAAAATCACTCTTATGAGTTGTGTATCCATGCTCTTTTTTAATATGTACACACCCATGTTTGTGTGTGCTTTTCATAGAAAACATAGGGTATTGCTTGTAGTTTTTGCTTTATTGTGTAAATTAGATCATACTATACCTATTGTTCTGCAGTTTGCTTTTATTTACTTAACAATATATTTTTATGATAAATTCATATTGATACACACACACACACACACACAAATAGATAATACAGTGGGAGCCCTGGGCAGTCAGAGGGATGAAAACTGGCAGGGTAATAGCAGCAGCCTCATTGCTTTGGGTCAGGCTGTCCTGTGTGTGGCTATATAAAAATATCTGCACAGTCATCATAAAGCCATAGGTCAACTTGTAGCTTATTATTAGTTACATTTTTTTTTCAATTCCACAGAGCTGGTATTACCTGCAGTTAATTCAGACTGTATTATTGTACTTTTAATTGATATTACATTTTGCAAAGCTGTTTAGCAAACCGAGGTTGGAGGAAGTAGAAAAGGGAAAGCTTATGATGGAGTACCTGTATCTTATGAATCAGAAGTTCAAGACTTGGACAGGGATAGGTTTGCCCCCATCCCTAACAGTGTATCTCTAATGCTTCAGTCTAATTTAGGTCAACATTTAGATGAGTTAGACTACATAGTGCCAGTGTGGGCTGTAGATAAAGTATCTACAACTGTGTATGTATGTATTTTGGGGAGTGTTTCACTTCCTTTAATAAACTTTCAAAAATTAAAATTTTTTTTGTAGATACAAGCGAACATGTGAAATATTCCATAATAAAAACTTTAAAAATAAAGAGTAATATATTTAGATTCATTCCAATTTTTGTTATTGTTAATAATAATACAATGAATGTGCTTACACACCAACCTTTCTCTTTTATTTCTGATAATTGTATCCTCTTTGACAAATGGTATATCAATTATTTTTATTTTCTTTTTATAGGTTCAGAGCTTCTAGGAAAAATTGCAATGAAAAGAACATAGCTAGATATTAACTGTATTTCTTTTTTTTTAAATTTTATTTATTTATTGTCTTTTTTTTTTGGCTGCGTCGGGTCTTAGTTCCTGCACATGGGATCATTCGTTGAGGCTTGGGCTTTTCATTGCGGCATGAGGGCTTCTCTGTAGTTGTGGTGTGTGGGTTTTCTCTCTCTAGTTTTGGTGCCCAGGCTCCAGGGTGCGTGGGCTCTGTAGTTTGTGACATGCGGACTCTCTCATTGAGGCACGTGAGCTTAGTAGTTGTGGTGCGCAGGCTTAGTTGCCCCGCGGCATGTGGGATCTTAGTTCCCTGACCAGGGATCAAACCCCTGTCCCCTGCATTGGAAGGTGGATTCTTTGCCACTGGACCACCAGGGAAGTCCCTTAACTGTATTTCTTTATAGTGAAATTCATCTATTCTTGGTACGTGTGAATATGTATGTGGTATTACATTTAGGAATAACATGAATTGAGCAGTTTTCCATAATTTTCTAGGCTCCAGAAGTGATTATATTTTTTAGAATTTTCTGCTACTCAAAAATTTAAAAGAGCTTGTTTAAATTACTTCTATATTCAGAGATTTGTTTGGAATTTTTAAGGTACATTCTTATATTTCAGTTTATTCCATAATTTATTTTTCATCTACTTAGGTTCCTATTTAGATCAGTTTTAGAACCTTTATTCTTTTTATCAAATGTCTATTATATTAGAACTTTCAAGTTTATCATGCCACTCTGTATTACATTCTTGTAAAAAAATAGACAACTACAAATCTTTAAACAAAAACTCTCATTCATATCATCCATTTCGTTTCTCTTTCTCAATTTTGTTTATTCTTTCTCTTTCTCTCTTTCATGATTTTTTATTCAGTTCCTTCTGCCTCAATGATTTCAGGATTAAAACAAAATTAATGTTTAAATTAAAAATTACCAGGTTAGGTGCAAGCTTGACGCTTTTTTTTTTTTTTTGGGGGGGTATGCGGGCCTCTCACCGTTATGGCCTCTCCCGCTGCGGAGCACAGGCTCAGTGGCCATGGCTCACGGGCCCAGCCGCTCCGCGGCATGTGGGATCTTCCAGGACCAGGGCATGAACCCATGTCCCCTGCATCGGCAGGCGGGCTCTCAACCACTGCACCACCAGGGAAGCCCCAGTGAGCTTTTTTGGTTTGAAGAATCTGACTTTCTTTTAGGTGAGAAAATTTTCATTTTATTATGTCTCTGAATATTATTCTTCCATTTTAACATCTATAATTTCTAGCTTAAAATCATTTTTTACTTATGTTTGTTCTTGTCTTTTCTGTTTACATTCTGAGTTTTATGTTTTTGTCTTTCTCATTTGCAATTCAATTTTAGGCTGTGTTTTTGTTTTTTCAGCCTTCAATGGACAATTAAATTTCACTGAATTATAAATTCTTTTTTTTTCTTTTTCATGCAATTCTACTTTTATCTATGATTTTTTTTTTCTTTTATCCTCAGGGCTAAGCTTCTTGAATTTTATTAAAACTGTATCTTGCTTTTAAAAAATGTCAAGAATGCCAGGAAAATCTTTCTTTAAAAAATTTTTTTTTCATACATTTCCTGAATAAAGTCATTTTCACAAACTTGATTTTCATTTTCATCTATGTCTTTAGGGCAGTGCTCCTTGTTGTTAGGCTGAGCATTTTTTACATCCCTTATTTTTCTCCCTTATTGCTCATCTGCAGAGTGAGAGCTATCCCGGCAGCATTGATGAACAGCCCTGGCAAGGTAGATGATGTGTCTTTAGCCCTCCAAGTAATAACTTGGTTAATGGCAGCCCCACCTTCCTGATCTAATTCTGAAAACCAGGTTGATAACCTCATCTTTAATATGCAATACTTGGTAGGCATTTCTCTACTTAGTGTATTGAAACTGGATTGTCCCCTGTTAACAATTTTGGGGTTCTCTGACTTGCTTAGAGGGTTAGGGATCTCACACATCTCCATTCTTCAGCCTGCTCTGCTCTCAGTGCTTGTTCATTCTTTACCCCTGTTTACATCTTCCCTTGGGGTCTCTAAGTCTCAAAATTCTATAAAATTTTGTCCTTCTCCCTTTCCATTTTTCTGGACACCTGAAAGCAGTAATCTTTGTATATAAGTGATGACACTGTTGAAATTACCTAAACTCCTAGAAAATCCTAGAACTCCTAGAATTACCTATGCTCCTAGAAAACAGTAACAAGAAATCCCCCCATCCCTTTGTGTTCTGGAAAATGACTTACTGTAAAGAACCACCATTCCCATGTGACTTAGGTAAGTCTCACAGATGCCCCTATGACAATTACCTATGACAAGGCCAGATACAGACCCTCCAAATTTCCATTCTTTGCTTTGTTGATCTGAAAGAAGGAGACTGTCAGATATTTCTCCAGCAAAGATGGGTTTATTTGGGATCAGCAGAGAATTGCACTTCGGGATCTACAACCATGGCAAACCCCGTGCAAGTCTCACAAGGCAAGGGAAGGAGAGTGCAGCTTTCAAAGGCAGGAAGAGGAAGTTGGGTGGGCTGTAGTAAACAAAGAGTCCATGGCTTTTCATTAGCTGAGTCCTACTAGGAAAGAAGAGAAGTCTATCTTCTTGCTGTTGGGCTCTGCCATTGTCCCAGGGCATAGCAGAGCTCTTCTGGTTTCCTGACTCTATTTAACTGAGGTTTCTTTTTATTAATTTTTTTTACAGCTTCGTAAATGATTAGCTGAATTGTTTTGTCCCTATTGATTAATCAGAACAAGATGCTAATATTAACCAAACTTTGGGAAGTTTCTCTTCTTCCCTTAGACCCTTGAACTTTGACCCACACTCAGCCTGAGCCATCCTCCTATGGCTCTCTCCTGAGAGTAGTCTGACTGCAACGTAAAACATTTTCTGATCTATTGTCTGATCCCACCAGCCTTGGTCATCCCACTTCCCCACACCTGATGCATTCTAGCCTTGTTTATTCCTCTCTATAAAAGAAAATCCCCTTTCCGCCTAACCTCAAGATGCTTGCACAAGGCTGGAGTGTCCTACATAATGCAGTAGTGAATTTTATTCCATTGAATTGTCCTGGTGCCCTTGTCAATAATCAATTGACCATAAATGTAAGGGCTTATTTCTGCACTCAGTTTTATTCCATTGATCTATATGTCTATTCTTATGCCAGTACCACACTGTCTTCACTTCTGTAACTTTGTAGTCAGTTTTGAAATCCGGAAGTGTAAATACTCTAATTTTGTTCTTCTTTTTCAAGAACGTTTTCACTCTTCTGTGTCCCTTGCATTTCCATATGAATTTTAGGATAAATTTTTCAAGTTATACAAAAAAAAAAAAAAAATCAGCCGGGGGTTTGCATTAAATGTGCAGGAATTTTTAGAAGTATAGAAATGTATAGAAAATTTGGGGAATAGTACAATCTTAACAATGTTAACTCTTATAATTACTGAATGTGGGGTTTGTCTCTATTTATTTAGATCTTCTTTAAATTCTTTCAACAATGTTTTGTAGTTTTCAGTGTACAAGTCTTGTATGTCTTTTGTAAAATTATTCCTAAGTTTTTTTGGTGCTGTTATAAATGAAATTTTCTTAATTTTATTTTCAAAGTGTTCCCGTTGTCCTTTTTTTTTTTTTTTTTGCGGTACACGGGCCTCTCACTGCTGTGGCCTTTCCCGCTGCGGAGCACAGGCTCCAGACGCGCAGGCTCAGCGGCCATGGCTCACGGGCCCAGCCGCTCCGCGGCATGTGGGATCTTCCCGGACCGGGGCACGAACCCGTGTCCCCTGCATCGGCAGGCGGGCTCTCAACCACTGCGCCACCAGGGAAGCCCCCATTGTCCTTTTAACATTTATTTAGTGAAGAAAGTTCTTCTCCTACTATGGTTTGAAAACTAAGGCAGGCCCTGTATTAGTTTCCTAGAGCTGCCATGACATAATATCACAAACCAGGTGGCTTAGAACAATAGAAATTTATTGTCTTACGGTTCCAGAGGTCAAAATCAAGGTGTTGGCAAGACCACGCTCCCTCTGGAAACTGTAGGGGAATCCTTTCTTAACTCTTCCTAGCTCTGGTGGTTTGCTGGAAATTCTTAACATTTGTTGGCTTGTAGATGCATCACTCCAATCTCTGCTTCTGTCACCTTGTGGTTGTTGATCCTGTGTCTCTGTCTTCATGTGGCAGTTTCCTCTTCTTTTAAGGAAAGGACACTAGTCTTATTGGATTAGGGCTGACCCTAATGACCTCTCATACCTCAATTACATCTGCAAAGATCCTATTTCCAAATAAGGTCACATTCAGAGGTGCCAGGGTTTGGGGCTTCAATGTATCTTTTGGGGGACACAGTTCAACCTATAACATGTTCCAGGAGGTTTCTAGGATCTCTTAGGCAATGGAAAGTCCACTGGTTCCTTTAAATTACAAAACCCAGCTTTTATTTAAAAATAGACTATCCAGCCCATGTCAAAGATAAGGTGTGTAGAAGACAAGCATAAAGGGGGCTTCTGCCCTCTAGAGACAAGTGGATTTCTTTTCTCTTTCTCCCTGGGCTACTTTCCCACTTACAAGCTGCTATTTCTGACCTTCTGGATTCAGAATGGAGGGAGAAAAGGAAAAGGAAGGCAGAGAGTTTTTATTTTACCTGGATGGTTTGTAAGCTGCCATCATTCTCTCTAGGCCTAGATTTAAAATCGACTTTTCATGGATTCTTTGGAGATTCCTCTGTGAGCCTCTTGACTATGAATCCCGGGGAGTCTCTTCTGTGCTTACTACTCATCTGGTTGTTTGCTCCCTCCTCGGCTCCTGGTTTTCCAGTGGTGACTCCAAGCAGATACTCACTGTTGCAGACCATTTACCCTTCCACTATGGCAATTTTATTGGGAAGAAGCTTGCCTCATATCACCTTTCTGTACTGCGTGGTGCACATCTGGTTCTTGGGCAATACTGAAGTACTCCCTACTCCTTCATTCATCCTGTAAAACACCCAGTCACTTCTGTAGAAATCAAAGT
Source organism: Delphinapterus leucas (assembly GCF_059928025.1). Classification (NCBI taxonomy): domain Eukaryota; kingdom Metazoa; phylum Chordata; class Mammalia; order Artiodactyla; family Monodontidae; genus Delphinapterus; species Delphinapterus leucas. The sequence continues at coordinate 22,873,309 of NC_143133.1, forward strand.
TGGGTTCAATTCACACTGAACTCTTCCCTCTTGCAATAGCTATGACGGATTAAAATCTGTCCTTACCACTTTTCCTAGTGTCCATCTTTGTTTATCTTTGCTAGAGGGGTGCAACCTTTTCCTCTCCCTCTTTTCAGGAGGTGAGGCTCATAGCACTCTGATGTCTTTCTTCAAATGTTCTCCCCCACCTAATTTTCTTGAGTCTCCATGCTTTTATGTACTGGCTCTAGGTGAGAAACTTAGGCTTAAAGGGCCCAATAATCATAGAACTGGTTACTAGAGTTTGGATTTCTCCAGAAGCAGCCCTTGAGACAGGGATTTGAGCGCAAGTAGTTTATGTGGAAAGGGCAGAAAACATCAGCAGGGGATAGGGGAGTGAGAAAAGGAAGAAAAGCTTATCTTCTAGAAAAAAGATACGCTATTAAAACAGTTTTCATGATGGATAATTGAAGCTTAACCTTGCAGGAAAACTCTGGGTGATTGCGTAAAATGCATGCTTCAGAATGATCCCAACCAGAGGGGTGAGAGAGAGTGATATTTATGCACCAGAGAGAAAGAAAGAAAAAAGGTGTTACTTTCCTGGCACTTCCAGCCTGCTGCACCTGTGAGCAGAAGTACACTGTAGAGATTGAGAATAAGCCTTCAGACTCACAGATGCAGATCCCAGAGTTGGAAGCTTTCCAGATAACACTGAGATAGAAGGCTCAAGGGATATGGGTGGGGCGCTGGCACTGTCTGCTACAGTCTACGCCTTGCATCCTCAGATTCCATGTGTGTCAAGGCAGTGGCTGGTCACAGTTTCTTAAAAAAAAGAAAAAAAGCCTTACAATACAAAGATTGAAAGGCCAAGCTACAAGCTTAGTCCCTGCTAGGCCTTTGATTCTGCGTCCAATTTATCATTTCGCTTTTTTTCCTCTTATTCATCATTTCTCTTTTCTACCACACATTCTAGATTGTCCCACGCTCTTACCTAACATTTCTGCTGATCTCGGCTGCTTGCCCAGTGGGGTAACCCAGACAGACTATAGCAGATGCCCCTCGGATCCTTTCACCACTATTTTGTGTACCCTGAGATTCAGTGTTCTTTCACGTCCAACAGTCAGTACCTGAATCACTTTGGCACTGGGCTATCATTGGGCTGCTGGAACCCACTTTTCCTACAGACAAGGAGACTCAGAAGTACATGGAAATTTACATCCACATGTAAATTAAACAATGTCTTAACAATGTCTTAAACATGTCTTAACATGTCTTAAACAATGACTGATAAGTTCAAGGATATAACTACCCCAGTTCTCTGACCCTTGTTCAGTGTCACTGTGAGATGTCACATACACTGTCCCCAGAGCTTTCCTGTGGGATGGAAACTTTGTTTCTCTGTAGTGGGCTCTGTTTGATGTCGTACTGTTGCTTGGCCTTCTTCCTTCCCAGTCTCATTTCATCTACTCTCCTATAGTTTTTCCTAGGAACATCTCTCTAATAAATAATTTTTCAGAAGAATCCTCGTCTCAGGCTCTGCTTCTGGAGAAACCCAGACCTTGATGTGAGTGGTTGGAACCCCTGGCTACCATGCCTTTGTCAGGCAATTGCATGCTTAGGGTTTAGAGACACTAATAAAACTAGTCAAACCCCTGAGTCCCAGAAATACTTATTCCTTCTCTTATTGTGTAACAATAACACTATCTCCTCGTGCTAATCAGGGTCAATTTCCCCTGCCATTATAGTAAATCTGTTGTTGTGTTTGTTGGTTGGTTTTTACCTGCTAGCCTACTGGCGTAAAAAGCCCCAAATGACCAGACAGTTGCCTAGCCCTAAGTTTAGTTTTAGTGGATGCCTTAGCATGCCCTCTGCTAGTACCACTTTTCAAGTGGGTGACTGTGAGTAATGGTGAAATGTGTCACTTCTAATTCTATAACTTAGAATACTCTATTTTTCAGGATCGTATAATGGCTATTAGGTTAAAGAATGTATAGCATATTGAATGACAACGTCCCAACATTGCATGATATCATCTCCAACCTAATGCCTTAGTTGAGCCTTTCACAGGCCATTCTAAAGTTCTGGAAGGCAGCTGTTTCTGGGTAACGTGATAAATTGTAGGACCAGTGAATCTGTGATCATGGATTCACAGTGGCACATATTTAGCAGAAAAAAATGGACCCTCCCCTTACCCATCCCCCCCAGCCAGAGATGATATGTGCAGGATCCCATGATGACAGATCAGACACTAGGCAAGCCTTTAAAATGCTTGAGCTAAATCAAGTTACTGCAGGCAGGAAAGCTAAACCCAAAACTGGGATGAAAGTTGATTCTTGTAAAAATGAATGGCTGTTCTTTGTTACCAAGTGACTGGTTCGTCTCCTTGAAGGGTAGTTTCATTGAGGTGGCTCAGCCTTGATCTCTGCTTTTGATTGTTAAGCACTTTCAGTAGCTTTGGTGAGGTAGATCCCTTACCGTTGAGCCCACCCATAGCCTCCATATCTGCCACCATGTCTGCTTATGCCTTCTCTTAACCTACTCTTCGTCTATTTTGGTTACATAGTATGAGCAATACCCTTGCTGCCTGCCCATCCAGTTTGCCCATAGGAACACTCTGGACTATAACCAATCTATGGGTCCCTGAGGGTCAGGGCTCATTGATACCATTCTGTCTTTATACTTGTGGTAATTATGTTGACTTTGCCTCCAGTTGGTTTTAAGTTGCCAAATGGCTTCTGTTTTGAAAAATGATTACCTCTATTGACCCTTGGAATCAATAAATTCCATTGAATTTAATTGATACATATAATCCTTTTTTTTTTTTTTTTTTTTTTTGTGTTACACGGGCCTCTCACTGTTGTGGCCTCTCCCGTTGCGGAGCACAGGCTCTGGACGCGGAGGCTCAGCGGCCATGGCTCACGGGCCTAGCTGCTCCGTGGCATGTGGGATCCTCCCGGACCGGGGCATGAACCTGCGTCCCCTGCATCGGCAGGCGGGCTTTCAACCACTGCGCCACCAGGGAAACCCCATATAATCCTTATTGATTCAGACATTCTTTTATTAGTCTCATTTGAGGAGCACATGGGGGAAGGGGAGGAGGCGGAGCTCCACTTAAATGTTTTAAATGGAGCATATTGCTTCCTATATGGAAGCTCTTGGTATTTTTTCCAGATTGGATTATCCGTAAACTTTATCCAAATAAAGTTCTGAAGTTTATCACATTCCCTTCTTAATTTATTTAAAACGATCTAGTATTCAGGGGTACTCTTACCAAAGAGGGATGATGAATATTCTAGCTGTTAGTCATAATAGAAAAAAATTTTTTTTTCTTTTTCCATTTGTGGCACATCCAAATAAATTAAAGGTGTAAACATTTAAAGAAAAAATAAAACTATTATTTCTGCAGTTTCTCATTTATGAAAAGAATATCCAATCAAACTTAGTAGGCTAACAGAGAATTGAAAGATAAATGAAGTCTTCAATTTGCCTATTCCTTTCTAGGAACTCACTAAAATATCACTTTAGTTTTTCAATTGTCTGTTTAAGGTGCTATTTCTTCTTGGTTTATTTCATTTGATCACTGATAATCTCCTTTACAAGTCAGTCACTGAGACTTCATCTTCTCTCGTACTACTTTACTTGTAGATATACTTCATTGCATGTCTTTCTCTGTCATAAAATCACCAACTCTCCATGGGAAGTAAGGTTATTTTTATTTCTGTATTTCCTCTGCCAAATATAATAGGTATTCAGTAAATGTCTACTGAGTGAATAATTACCTGACTACATAAGACTGATGTAGACAATTCTCTTATACCTTGTTTATGGTTCACTAAAAATCTTATATTCCTTTCATCTGGTTTTCTAGTATTGAATAGAAGTTCTAGAGACTAGATTGGAAGCAGCTCTGCTAAATATCCTCTACTCACTTTCTCACTGGCCTTCAGAAGTCTCACTTTTGCAAAAAAGTCTTCCATTGCCCACCCAGCTGAGCTATTTTATTTCTCCTTCACTTTTACTTTATAGTGTTAAAACAGGACCCTTTTATCCCTCAGTTTCGGTTGAGATATCAACGACCAAGAAACATACAGTAGATATAAAGTAGTCATGCAAATACTCACATAATCTAAAATGAGTTATCTAGGATAAGTTAGGAATCTATAAGTCAGATTCTGCCAATATTAGAAGTCCTCTACCTTGGTCCTATGAAAGAGTAGGCATTGGGAAGTATCAGGAGAGGATTCCACTGGGGAGAATTTTTGGCGTGCATGACATATCCTGCACCTATCTCCCACTCCTAACTATAGGAGAGGTGTGTATGTGTGGGGTTCTTTAACTTCATCTCTAAGTAAGAAAGGCATCAGGAAAACTACTCAGGAAGATGGACAGGTACCCCCAGAATTTAAGGATACATAAGGGTTAATATGAAATACTGTGTCTAGATTGGCCTGAGACAGCAAAGCAGAAAGAAAGACAGGGCTGAGGTGGAAGTCAACAGCACTTCCACATCAGTGGTGGGGCAAAAGTCCTTATTAGCTATGGATCTGATATGGGCAACTTGAGCAGGATCTTTTCTGAGGCTTTCACCCAGAGGGCTATTTATATGGGTAAAGTGAAAGGGATTTCTCTGAAAGAGCAGTGTGGATGGGTAAAGTGACCCAGTTAAAGAAGGACAGACCTTCAGGATTAAGGTCCAGGTGATGCAGGGAAGTCAAAAGCATCTATCTGGTGGAATGTCACTCTGATGAAGATGCTTGCAGATGGACATCCCCAATGAGGACAGTCATATGGACCCATCAGTGGGATCTATGGGACAAAGAGTGAGCTGTGAGCATCTACCAAACTCAGAGCACACCAAGGCTAGATCATAACCTTACGAGACACATAGCTGTAACTTTTTCTTTGCTTCTTTTTTTTTTTAATGGGAAAGTCTGTTTTTTTAATTTACTTTTATTTATTGATTTTTTTATACAGCAGGTTCTTATTAGTTATCTATTTTATACATATTAGTGTATATATGTCAATCCCAATCTCCCAATTCATCCCCCACCCTGCCCCTGCTTTCCTGCCTTGGTGCCCATACGTTCTTTCCCTACATCTGTGTCTCTATTTCTGCCTTGCGAACCGATTCATCTGTACCATTTTTCTAGATTCCACATATATGCGTTAATATACGATATTTGTTTTTCTCTTTCTGACTTACTTCACTCTGGATGACAGACTCTAGGTCCATCCACCTCACTACAAATGACCCATTTTCGTTCCTTTTTTTGGCTGAGTAATATTCCATCGTATATATGTACCACATCTTTATTCATTTGCCTGTCGATGGGCATTTAGATTGCTTCCATGACGTGGCTATTGTAAATAGTGCTGCAGTGAACACTGGGGTGCATGTGACTTTTTGAATTATGGTTTTCTCTGGGTATATGCCCAGTAGTGGAATTGCTGGGTCATATGGTAGTTCTATTTTTAGTTTTTTAAGGAACCTCCGTACTGTTCTCCATAGTGGCTGTATCAATTTACTTTCCCACCAACAGTGCAAGAGGGTGCCCTTTTCTCCACACCCTCTCCAGCATTTATTGTTTCTAGATTTTTTGATGATAGCCATTCTGACTGGTATGAGATGATATCTCATTATAGTTTTGATTTGCATTTCCCTAATAATTCGTGATGTTGAGCATATTTTCCTGTGCCTCTTGGCCGTCTGTATGTCTTCTTTGGAGAAATGTCTATTTAGGTCTTCTGCCCATTTTTGATTGGGTTGTTTGTTTTTTTAATATTGAGCTGCATGAGCTGTTTATATATTTTGTCCATTGATTTGTTTGCAAATATTTTCTCCCATTCTGAGGGTTGTCTTTTTTTTTTTTTTTTTTTTTTGCGATACGTGGGCCTCTCACTGTTGTGGCCTCTCCTGTTGTGGAGCACAGGCTCTGGACACGCAGGCTCAGCGGCCATGGCTCACAGGCCCAGCCGCTCCGCGGCATGTGGGATTTTCCCGGACCGGGGCACGAACCCGTGTCCCCTGCATCGGCAGGCGGACTCTCAACCTCTGTGCCACCAGGGAAGCCCCTGAGGGTTGTCTGTTCGTCCTGCTTATAGTTTCCTTTGCTGCGCAAAAGCTTTGAAGTTTCATTAGGTCCCATTTGTTTATTTTTGTTTTTATTTCCATTTCTCTAGGAAGTGGGTCAAAAAAGATCTTGCTGTGATTTATGTCAGAGTGTTCTTCCTATGTTTTCCTCTAAGAGTTTTATAGTGTCTGGCCTTACATTTAGGTCTTTAATCCATTTTGAGTTTATTTTTGTGTATGGTGTTAGGGAGTGTTCTAATTTCATTCTTTTACATGTAGCTGTCCAGTTTTCCCAGCACCACTTATTGAAGAGACTGTCTTTTCTCCATTGTATATCCTTGCCTCCTTTGTCATAGATTAGTTGACCATAGGTGCGTGGGTTTATCTTTGGGATTTCTATCCTGTTCCATTGATCTATATTTCTGTTTTTGTGCCAGTACCATACTGTCTTGATTACTGTAGCCTTGTAGTATAGTCTGAAGTTAGGGAGTCTGATTTCTCCAGTTCTTCTTTTTCCCTCAAGATTGCTTTGGCTATTTGGGGTCTTTTGTGTCTCCATACAAATTTTAAGATTTTTTTGTTCTAGTTCTGTTAAAAAAAAGGCCATTGGTAATTTGATAGGGATTGCATTGAATCTGTAGATTACTTTGGGTAGTATAGTCATTTTCACAATATTGATTCCTTGAATCCAAGAACATGGTATATCTCTCCATCTGTTTGTGTCACCTTTGATTTATTTCATCAGTGTCTTATAGTTTTCTGAGTACAGGTCTTTTACCTCCTTAGGTAGGTTTATTCATAGGTGTTTTATTCTTTTTCTTGCAATGGTGAATGGGATTGTTTCCTTAATTTCTCTTTCTGATCTTTCATTGTTAGTGTATAAGAATGTAAGATTTCTGTGCATTAATTTTGTATCCTGCAACTTTTCCAAATCCATTGATTAGCTCTGGTAGTTTTCTGGTGGCATCTTTAGGATTCTCTATGTATAGTATCATGTCATCTGCAAACAGTGACAGTTTTACTTCTTCTTTTCCAGTTTGTATTCCTTTTATTTCTTTTTAAATCCATTGATTAGCTCTGGTAGTTTTCTGGTGGCATCTTTAGGATTCTCTATGTATAGTATCATGTCATCTGCAAACAGTGACAGTTTTACTTCTTCTTTTCCAGTTTGTATTCCTTTTATTTCTTTTTCTTCTCTGATTGCTAGGGCTAGGACTTCCAAAACTATGTTGAATAATAGTGGCGAGAGTGGACATCCTTGTCTTGTTCCTGATCTTAGAGGAAGTGTTTCAGTTTTTCACCACTGAGAATGATGTTTGCTGTGGGTTTGTCATATGTGGCCTTTATTATGTTGAGATAGGTTCCCTCTATGCCCACTTTCTGGAGAGTTTTTATCATAAATCGGTGTTGAATTTTGTCAAAAGATTCTTCTGCAACTATTGAGATGTTCATATGGTTTTTATTTTTCCATTTGTTAATATGGTGTATCACATTGATTGATTTGCATATATTAAAGAGGCCTTGCATCCCTGGAATAAATCCCACTTGATCATGGTGTATGATCCACTCAATGTGTTGTTGGATTCTGTTTGCTAGTATTTTGTTGAGGATTTTTGCATCTATATTTATCAGTGATATTGGTCTGTAATTTTCCTGTTTTTGTAGTATCTTTGCCTGGTTTTGGTATCAGGGTGATGGTGGCCTCGTAGAATGAGTCTGGGAGTGTTCCTTCCTCTGCAGTTTTTTGGAAGAGTTTGAGAAGGATGGGTGTTAGCTCTTCTCTAAATATTTGATAGAATTCACCTGTGAAGCCATCTGTCCTGAACTTTTGTTTGTTGGAAGATTTTTAATCACAGTTTCAATTTCATTCCTTGTGACTGATCTGTTCATATTTTCTATTTCTTCCTGGTTCAGTCTTGGAAGGTTATACCTTTCTAAAAATTTGTCCATTTCTTTCAGGTTGTCCATTTATTGGCATAGAGTTGCTTGTAGTAGTCTCTTATGATTCTTTGTATTTCTGCGGTGTCCACTGTAACTTCTCCTTTTTCATTTCTAATTTTATTGATTTGAGTCTCCCTCTTTTTTCCCTCTTTGTGTCTCCCTCTTTTTCTTGATCAGTCTGGCTAAGGGTTTATCAATTTCGTTTATCTTCTCAAAGAACCAACTTTTAGTTTTATTGATCTTTGCTATTGTTTTCTTTGTTTCTACTCTGATCTTTATGATTTCTTTCCTTCTGTTAACTTTGGGTTTTGTTTGTTCTTCTTTCTCTAGTTCCTTTAGGTATAAGGTTAGGTTGTTTATTTGTGATTTTTCTTGTTTCTTGAGGTAGGATTGTATTGCTAGAAGCTTCCCTCTTAGAACTGCTTTTGCTGTATCCCATAGGTTTTTTTTTTTTTTAAATTAATTAACTAATTTATTTTTGGCTGTGTTGGGTCTTTGTTTTGCACGCAGGCTTTCCCTAGTTGTGGCGAGCGGGGGCTACTCTTTATTGTAGTGTGCAGGCTTCTCACTGGGTGGCTTCTCTTGTTGTGGTGCATGGGCTCTAGGCACGTGGGCTTCAGTAGTTGTGGCACACAGGCTCAGTAGTTTGGCTCGCGGTCTCTTGAGCACAGGCTCAGTAGTTGTGGCACATGGGCTTAGTTGCTCCACAGCATGTGGTACCTTCCTGGAGCATGGCTCTTACCTGTATCTCCTGCATTGGCAGGCGGATTCCCAACCACTGTGCCACCAGGGAAGTCCCCATCCCATAGGTTTTGGATCGTTGTGTTTTTGTTGTCATTTTCTCTAGGTATTTTTTGATTTCCTCTTTGATTTCTTCAGTGATCTCTTGGTTATTGAGTAACGTATTGTTTAGCCTCCATGTGTTTGTGTTTTTTACGTTTTTTTTCCCTGTAATTTATTCCTCATCTCATACCGTTTTGGTCAGAAAAGATGCCTGATATGATTTCAACTTTCTTAAATTTACCAAGGCTCGATTTGTAACCCAAGATGTGATTTATCTTGGAGAATGTTCTGTGTGCACTTGGGAAGAAAGTGTAACCTGCTGTTTTTGGATGGAATGTCCTATAAATATCAATTAAATCTATCTGGTCTATTGTGTCATTTAAAGCTTGTGTTTCCTTATTAGTTTTCAGTCTGGATGATCTGTCCATTGGTGTAAGTGAGGTGTTAAAGTCCCCCACTATTATTGTGTTACTGTCAATTTCCTCTTTTATAGCTCTTAGTATTTGCCTTATGTATTGAGGTGCTCCTATGTTGGGTGTATATATATTTATAATTATTATATTTTCTTGGATTGATCCCTTGATCAATATGTAGTGTCCTTCCTTGTCCCTTATTTTAAAGTCTATTTTATCTCATATTAATATTGCTACTCCAGCTTTCTTTTGATTTCTATTTGCATGGAATATCTTTTTCCATCCCCTCACTTTCTTTGTTGTTTTTGTTCCCACATCTTTATTGGAGTATAATTGCTTTACAATGTGTTAATTTCTGCTGTATAACAAAGTGAATCAGCTATACATATATCCCCATATCTCCTCCCTCTTGCGTCTACCTCCCACCCTCCCTATCCCACCCCTCTAAGTGGTCACAAAGCACTGAGCTGATCTCCCTGTGCTATGTGGCTGTTTCCCACTAGCTATCAATTTTATATTTGGTAGTGTATATATGTCCATGGCACTCTCTTACTTCATCCCAGCTTACCCTTCCCCCTCCCTGTGTCCTCAAGTCCATTCTCTACATCTTTATTCCTGTCCTGCCCCTAGGTTCTTTAGAACCAATTTTTTTTTTTTAGATTCCGTATATATGTGTTAGCATATGGTATTTGTTTTTCTCTTTCCAACTTACTTCACTCTGTATGACAGATGCTAGGTCCATCCACCTCACTACAAATAACTCAATTTTGTTTCTTTTTATGGCTGAGTAATATTGCATTGTATATATGTGCCACATCTTCTTTATCCATTCATCTGTCGATCCATCCCCTCACTTTCAGTCTGTATGTGTCCCTAGGTCTGAAATGGGTCTCTTGTAGACAACATGTATATGGGTCTTGTTTTTGTATCCATTCACTGAGGCTTTGTCTTTTGGTTGGAGCATTTAATCCATTCACATTTAAGGTAATTATCGATATGTATGTTCCTATTACCATTTTCTTAATTGTTTTGGGTTTGTTTTTGTAGGTCCTTTTCTTCTCTTGTGTTTCCCACTTAGAGAAGTTCCTTTAACATTTTTTTTAGAGCTGGTTTGGTGGTGCTGAGTTCTCTTAGCTTTTGCTTCTCTGTAAAGCTTTTGATTTCTCCATAGAATCTGAATGAGATCCTTGCTGGGTAGAGTAATCTTGGTTGTAGGTTCTTCCCTTTATCACTTTAAATATATCGTGCCACTCCCTTCTGGCTTGTAGAGTTTCTGCTGAGAAATCAGCTGTTAACCTTATGGGAGTTCCCTTGTATAGTATTTGTTGTTTTTTCCTTGTTGCTTTTAATAATTTTTCTTTGTCTTTAATTTTTGTCAATTTGATTACTATGTGTCTCAGCTTGTTTCTCCTTGGGTTTATCCTACCTGGGACTCTGTGTTTCCTGGACTTGGGGAGCTATTTCCTTTCCCATGTTAGGGAAGTTTTCGACTATAATCTCTCCAAATATTTTCTCGGGTCCTTTCTCTCTCTCTTCTCCTTCTGGGACCCCTATAATGTGAATGTTGTTGCATTTAATGTTGTCCCAGAGGTCTCTTAGGCTGTCTTCATTTCTTTTCATTCTTTTTTCTTTATTCTGTTCTGTGGCAGTGAATTCCCCCATTCTGTCTTCCAGGTCAGTTATCTGTTCTTCTGCCTCAGTTATTCTGCTATTGATTCCTTCTAGTGTATATTTCATTTCAGTTATTGTATTGTTCATCTCTGTGTGTTTGTTCTTTAATTCTTCTAGCTCTTTGTTAAACATTTCTTGCATCTTCTCGATCGTTGCTTCCATTCTTTTTCTGAGGTCCTGAATCATCTTCACTATCATTATTCTGAATTCTTTTTCTGGAACGTTGCCTATCTCCACTTCACTTAGTTGTTTTTCTGGGGTTTTATCTTGTTCCTTCATCTGGTACATAGTCTTCTGCCTTTTTATTTTGTCTATCTTTCTGTGAATGTAGTTTTCATTTCACAGGCTGCAGGATTGTAGTTTTTCTTGCTTCTGCTATCTCTGTACCTTTTTCATTTAATCTATTTTGTGTCTGTCATTAATAGAGGAGGATCAAAAAGTTGGGTGAGAAGAGGCTACTGTCTGTGAATGTGAAATTATCCCCAAACTGTTCTAGAACACCATATTTTTGTATGATACAATTAATAATCTCCTTCTAGTATATAATTAGTATTCTTGACGAAATGCTTAAACAATTTTCTGGTACTTAATGGGATTAAGATGTGTTCTGGGGAATAATTTATCCATCTACTCAACTGTCATTATCTAGTGATCCTTATCTGTTCTTTTCTATTTGAGTGTGGTCTAAAAATCATTATCAAGCCATGCTCTTTTCCTATAAAGTATCCCTATTAAGAGAAAATCTTTGAATTAGCCTACTAGGGGCCTTCTTTCTTGCAGCAAGATTCTAATAAAACTTGGACACCTGTTCACAACTACTCTGTTAGGAGGTTTGTTTGTTTGCTACTATTATTATTATTTTTTCACCACATTTTCTTCCCACTCTTTAGTCAGACCTGGGCTGGGTGAAGAGGTGTTTATGTTGAATTAAACTTAGAGCTATAATGCTACATAAAATTGGATGGGAAATTTTAATTATTGAAGTGAGATGACATTACTCTTGTGACTGAGATGAGCTGTAAAGGCTAAAGGGCTTAAAGAAAGAACTAGACCCTAGAGAGCTATTGACAGGGCAAAGCGAGAAAGAATAGAAAGTAGATTTTTGATTGTGCTCTACTAAGCAAGCTAATTAACAGTAAGTTACCCTCCCGTAAACCCTCCTACATAACTGTGAACCCCACACTCAAGTAATGTCTCATTCTTTTGATTCATGAGCGTGGCTCTTTTTGCATTATTTCAGCATATTATATGTCAGTATGTGGTTCTAGATCTATTCACTTATTTTTCAGTGATAGATGCTTAAGATAATCCAGTAAATGCAGGAATTTCCTATTAGTTTGTGGAGACTCCAGTATGATACAAAATCTTTGAGGTAATTTGTATAGTTAATAAAAACTATTAAACAATAATTGGGTATTCTCTCAGCTTTCAAATACTTCACCAGTTTTCAGTAAGACCTTTATATGCTTTTTGGACTCCTTACTATGATAATTATGGCACATCAAATTCAATTTGCAGGGTTTTTTTCTGGTGGAAGTTAAACAGAAGAAATGTTTTTAAAACTTCTGTTAATATTTTACCCCCTGAACTTCATTCATTTCTAGACCAATGTCTTGCCCATATCCTGTGTATACTTATTAACAGTTAAATTGGATGAAATAACATGGTCTCATAAGCAAAGGAAATCAAAATCCTGTTTCTTAGTTTTGGCTGTTAGAAAACCACAATCATTGCTTCTGTGCTCATTACTCCAACAGTATTTCACAAATCTGTCAATTTTATCAAATGTTTGGCTTCTGAATTTTGTTACACTATTATTTGGTGCGTAAATCTCTGTATCTATATCAGTGTTGGGGATTTACGTTTTATTGTTATTAAAAATCCTTCTTTATGTCATTAGTTCTTTGAACTTGAATTCTGTTTTACCTGTCTTTCTTTTGCTGGCATTTATTTGATATATCTTTATCCATCTCTTTATTTTTAACCTTTAGAAAAAACCCCACTGTGTTTTAGACATATTTTCTATAAACAGCCTTTATTTAAGTAAGTCTTTTGTTTACTTTTTTCCAGTCAAGATTTTGATTAACCATGTGCTGTGTGTTGTGGGATCCTTCCTCTGTTTTTCTTCCAGTATTCCAATTTGAACTTTGGTTCTAACTCAATCTGAGGGCCATGGATTTTGATAGGAGTGTTCAGCCTATTTATGGTTATTTGGTCCGGGGTTCCGGTTTGAAGTTACCCTTAATTATGCTTTTTGTGTGTATGCCAGTTTAAATTTATTCTTTTTTTTTTTTTTTTTTTTTGCGGTACGCGGGCCTCTCACTGTTGCGGCCTCTCCCGTTGCGGAGCACAGGCTCTGGACACGCAGGCTCAGCGGCCATGGCTCACGGGCCCAGCCGCTCCACGGCACGTGGGATCTTCCCAGACCGGGGCCCGAACCCGCATTCCTTGCATCGGCAGGCGGATTCTCAACCACTGCGCCACCAAGGAAGCCCTATATTTATTCTTAATTTTACTTTATGTTACTGTTTTTTCTTTCTTTATATTTTTTTATATTGACTAGGTTATATTTCATCTTCAACAACTTTTACCCTACTTCATCCATTTTGAAATTCTGTTTTGTACCCTCCCTTGCATTAAGAAGTTATTTTTTTCTTTCTTACTGGTTACTTTCCTATTTTTAACTCTCATATATGTATCTGTATTTTCCAGGACAATTTACTTGCTACTTCCTCCCCATCCAACCAGTAAGACTTGACTTTTTAAACGTTTTTGCTTACCTACTACCTCAGGTTGCACACTTTCCTTCTGCATACTCCTGGGTTTTGTTCAGATCATCTAGACTTTTAGTTCTAAACTATTACAAAATTTTAGCTTACAATATCTTTGGTTCCTAAAATCCTCACTTGTCACTTAAATATTAGTTTCTACTCATATTATCATCTCTTTAAATTTATTAAAAATGCAAGTGTCATTGCTCACTACTATTTTCTCTTGTATTTCTTATTCCCCCAGCTTGGGATCCTGTATTCGAATTCATTTTTATTTCACTGGAGTACCTCCTCAAGTATGCTCCCTAGATTAAGTACATGGGTTGTGTACTCAGTAAGCTTTGAACGTCACATTGTCTTTTTTCTCTTTTATAAGAATGATATCTTGACTGCTGGGTGTGGGATTCTTCAATCACATATCTTTTCTCTCGTTGCCTTAAAGTTATTTCAGTATTTTCTATGTTCCACAGTTATAGATAAGAAGTCGGGTTTTTGCACAGTTGTTATTCCTTTGCAAGTAATCTTTTGCATATATATTTTTTTCCATAAACTTATTTTTTTTTATTTTTATTTTTTTGCGGTACGCGGGCCTCTCACTGTTGTGGCCTCTCCTGTTGCGGAGCACAGGCTCCAGACGCGCAGGCTCAGCGGCCGTGGCTCATGGGCCTAGCCGCTCCGCGGCATGTGGGATCTTCCCGGACCGGGGCACAAACCCGTGTCCGCTGCATCGGCAGGCGGACTCTCAACCACTGCACCACCAGGGAAGCCCCATAAACTTATTTTTTAAAGCAGTTTTAGGTTCAGAGCAAAATCGAGCAGAAAGTACATAGGGTTCTCATATACCCCATCACCTCTCACAACCTCTCCTACTCTCAACATCCCACATACGAGTCCAGTATAATTTTAAGATTTTTAATTTATATTTGAGAACGCTCATCAAGAAATGTCTCAGGATGCATTAAGAACTTAGTTTTGCCCAAGAACAGGTGAGGTCTTTACGTGCAGGAAGTTTTCATCTGTCATCATTTTGATTACGACTCCCTCTATCCTCACTCTCATTTTTGTTTTGAAATTTCTATTACTTGATTATTTATACATTTGGTCTTCAATTTTATCTTCCAGTGTTTTGCCGAAAGGCTGCTTTCGATTTTAAGATTCGTTGGATTCACTGGCAAAATAACCACTCGTTTCACACAAATAAACAGCTTTAATCAATTCTTTAATAAAAGGTGATTTTGCTTAATTTTAATATATGATCATTAGAAGGAAAGGGATAAGAATGTTAGAGAAACGTAATAGGGTATACATCACCGAATTGGGCCTCACCTACTTCCAGATCCAGACAGCAGCTGGGAAGTCCCGAGTGACAGCAGTCTGGAGCCCCATATGGGAAGGGTCCCGGGTGGTGCGTCCACCCCACGGGTGAGACTTCAGATTGGAGTTCTGGGGGCTTCTGTTTTATAATTCCTGGCCTCAAACTGATATCATCAGTTTGCATGCAAAAATGCAGCTCTGGATTCACTTTAACAATGCTGTTGGTTTCACCATGTGAGTCACAAGGTTTTCTAGACCCCAGGGGACTGGCCAGGTCCCCAGGGCTCAAGAAATCCCAAGACCCCGTCCCTTTCTTATCATAAGTGCCGGGGACAATTCCAAACAGTCAGTAAAAAGAGTACAATCATAGTACAGGCAATGGATTAATCAAGGCAGAGAACAATTGTTTAGCTTGGGGGGACTGAGTAAAGAAAAAGTCCCACCAAGAATGAGCAGTATGCTTCTGTACGTTAACTCCCACATCCATTAATTTGTTAGCCACAATAGTAGCGACAACAGAGTGTTCTAACAGAGTACAATTACGTGTATCTATAAATTTTTGTAATAACTTTGATTTTTGTAATAATCCATTTCAAAGGTTCAAGTGACAGGCTAATGTTAGGAACAGAAAAAGTAGGAATTAGCACTTGAGTTCACAACAGTTGTGTGTGTATAGGGGAAAAGAAATAAGTTGTTCCTTTCCAATATAAGTGATCTACATGTGCCAGACAGCCTGAAATAGTGTTTCCTGGTGATAAGTAGAAAGTGTGTTAATATCATCAGTTACTATACATATAAACTGGGGAGACTTCAAAAAACATACTACAGGATTAAGGAAATATAGTCCATTCACAGTAGTTAATGGAATTCTCTAGTAAACAGGGTTCCCAGATGTGGGAAGTCTGGCCACAAAGCAATCCTTGAATAGTCCTTTCCCAGTCTATCAATAAGTGTGTGCAGTCACTAAAATCGAAGTAATTTCCGGCAAAATGAGGCAACCAGTATTCATTCCCCAAAACAATAGGCAGTACATGAAATTGACACATAGAGCTTATATTAGCAGCCTTATAATGATATAAAGTCCCTGAGCACCAGGTGTCTGTGCATTTAGTAATGCCCTCTGGAATAAGTATCCAATGGTTTTTAGGTATCCATTTGTTAAATAATTGTCTCTATGTGTATTCATTAGTAGACATTAATATATCCCGGGCTTAATTCCACTGCAAGAGAGGATGAATTAGGAGATCGAAGAAACCTTCTAGCCCACGGGTTATCAGAGTTTACTCCAGACCAGATAGACAGGTTTTGTCCATAGAAAGTCATAATTAGAAAAGGGCGGGACTCGTTTGCAGGGGAGGTGAAGTTATTTTGAGTTTGGGTCTGGCTCACATTTCTCCAGCGGAAGATTCCCCAACGTTTTTGTTCATGTTCTTTTTTCCAACTGTAGCAGATATTCTGGAGTTGAGGCATGGGGGGTTGTTTCGTTGTTTGACTGCAGCACAGATCCTGGGGTTAAGGCATGGGTGACAATCCATATTACAGTCAAGCTTCCAAAAACAGTTTATTCACGAGAATAACGATGAGTTAATGGCACATATCTCCTTTTTTCTCTTTTCTGGGGAACATCACCAACACAGTGTTATCTTTTCCCTGTGCAATTATATCAGCACTTATAGGGGGACCATTGGGTTGTTTTACCCAGACTTTAGCTCCAATTGAATGTGCTTCATTCGTGGATCTAAACCCTCCATCAACCCTAACAATTGATAGGGTGGGAGGTTCTCCTTTCTGGACTTTACAAATTACACATGGAAGAATCAGTGGTTGGGCAATCCGATCATGTTTATTAATAAGCAGATCATTGTTGCCATCATTTTAATTTCTCCTTGATAATCAGGGTCAATAACTCCCCCGTGGACACAAATACCTTTAAGGGCTAAGCTAGATGTTCCTTAAGCAGCCTGAAATGTCCAGGAGGTATTTTCATGCCAATGCCAGTTGACACAGCACAAATCATCCTTTTAGTAAGCCTCTGCACAGTCACAGAATGCAAATAGAGGCCTGCAGCCTCGGGAGAGGCTAGAAAAGGAGCTAATGCTCCAGGTAAAATTTCCCAGTATTCAATTATCTCTGGATGAACATCCATCCTGTGAATTTGTATGTTTGGTACAGTCATTCTCATTAAAGGAATCTCAGATTCTCCAATTAGACGACTGTTCAAAATACTTAAGGCAGTATATAAGTTAGTCCCCCAATTTTTATAAGAACCCCATCCCAATTTAAGCAGTTGTTCCTTTAGCAATCCATTCATTCTTTCAATTAAACCAGCAGCTTGAGGATAATATGGAATATGAAAAATCCATTGTATATTATGTTCCTGGGCAAATTCTTGTATTAGCTTACCTTTGAAATGTGACTTTGAATTTGGAGTGAACACCATAGTACAAATTAATTATTTCTAATGTTTTAATAGTGTTAGTTTGATTGGCTTTTCCAAATGGAATGACCACCAGGTATCCAAAACAGGCGTCCACTGCAGTACACACATATTGGCAGCCTTTATCACGGATCAATGGGTCAATATAATCAATTTGCCACATCTGCCCAGGCAATTTGCCATGCGCCAATTGTCCTTTTACTAGTTGTGGCAAGCTCCTAT